>NW_020447752.1:4865882-4885918 GCF_003343035.1 Apteryx rowi | reverse complement strand
GCCCGCCGGGTCGGGGCGGCCGGGGAGATGGCGGCGCCGGGCGCGGGGGGTAGAGGCAGGTGCCGGGGCCCCGCACCGCTGCTCCCGCTCAGCGGATAAAACACTGGCGCTCTCCTCCCCGCGGCAGCGCGGCCCTCCGCAGGAAAGGCTCGGTGCTGCTCCCGGGGCGAGCGGACACGGCTGTCCTGGAGCAGGGGCAGGAAAGGCCCGGCCCGAGGGAGGCAGAGGCGCCGCGCTCCTCCTGCGGCTGCAGCAGCCGCTGCCCGAACGCAGGGGCAGCGGGCAGGGTTCGGGTCTTAGCAATCATCAAAATACCACTTCTGCCCGCTGAGGAATGACGCTCAGTTCAGACATAGCAGAAAGCAGGTTTTATTCCGCTGTTTTTAACATCAGCTAGTGAAGAGTTCGTTGACGCTGGAGTGCGCGGTGTACGCGAGCTCCGTTTTTCAGGGGCTGACGCCCTCCTGCAGACTGCCGTCAGGACGACTTCGACAGTGATTTCCTTTGGATCGTCGCTGCTGAAGCAGTTCTTTTGGTCTGATCACCAGGACTTCGTTCCTGGAACTTTTTGTGATTAAATCTAAAATTATATGAGTACTGGTTACTAGTTGAGGGTACAGAGTATTCACACATCTAAGATAAAACTGAAAAGAAGTGACAGAGTTTACAAAGAAGATAAAAATTCTATGAAGTAAAATTCATTATATTTAAATAATACAGCATCTGGGGATATACTGTTTTCTAAAGAGTAAAGGACTATTCTCCCATCGTTTTCATTTATTTTCATTAAATTTAAAAGTGAGCAATGATATTTACTGAAGATTTAAGAAATTTATTTTCAATAGCAGAACATGAAATAAAAAGTAAAAAGTTACCTGACATAAGCTAAGTCATCAGAAGTATCTCTGCACAGTTGTCATCAGACTGATGGTTACTACAGCTGATGCTGTCAGATGTTTCTGCTTGAAAAAACTGACAGCATTACAGGCTCTCTAGCTCTGCTGGAATGGCAGGTACTACAGGCGTTTGCTGTAATATAGCTACAGCTGGAGCCAGCATACTTTCTGAAGCCTGTAAGTTCCATAAAAATAAACTGTTGTACTTTCAACATTACAAGTGTTTTAAAGTGATATAATCACAAAAGAGAGTGTGAAGTTTTAACAAAGGCACCCACTGAGGGAGATAGGTACACTGAACAAGTACAATTATACTAGTACCATAAACTGCATCTGTTTCGTTCTATATATGGACTGCCTTTTCAGCATCATAAAATCCAACTTGGGCTGAAGGCGAAAATTTTTTGTCTATGATTATTCTTTGAATAGTATGCTTACATCTTTGAACAATAAGACTAATTTTTAAGTTACATTTAGGTCCATCACCAATGATCTCAGCTCAGATAAAACCAAATAGTCCTGTTACACGAAGTCCCAGTTCTCTCTCTTTGCCGAGAGAGGCCTACACACGCAGTCTGTGCTTACAGATTCATTGATGGGATTCATTAAACTTAGAGGAACACTTATCTCTGCATACTATTTTAGGAATGAATTGAATTCATCTGCCACATTGGTAATCATAGTCTGCATTTTTGATTCTCACCTGTGTTTCTCCCTGTAGTTGACACTGGATTTGCTCCATTTTTTGTTCCTCATCTTGCAGCTGCTGCTCCTGCAGTTGTAAGCGTATTTGTTCTTCAGTCAATGCCTATGATAATATAAGTAGAGAGGGGGAGGGGCTAATTGCATCAATAAACTTGCTTTTATTAGTTTTAATTCTTCATGGTAACAGTCATTTTTGCACTATTAAGTCCTGTGAAGATTAATGCTGAAACGAATTCTTAATTGTCTGTAATTGCAACAGAAAATTCTGACTTGACAAAAAAATTATTATATATCATGGCTGCCTGCTTCTGACATTGCTAAAATAATAATAGTAATAATAATGAGATGAACACAGAAATGTAAGGGAACAGATCTGGAATTAATCCAGAAAGACAATTGATTGCTTATAGCTTTGATGCACTGGCAAAGGGGATCAAGCACTCAAGAGCCCTATTGAACAGTTTTCCAAAAACCTCGTATTTTTTCTGACTCCCAGCCTTCCTAATTATTTTTATATGCAGAAGGCAACTCATATTGAAGAAATCTTACAGAATGGCATAAACCTGAAAAAAAGAATGGACCTTTTCCCTCACTGTCACTGGCTCTGTACAGATGGAAATAACCTCAGAAAGACAGCAGCTTCTTACAGTTGTCTGCACAAGTCTGGAAATAAACATTATAAAACTACAAGATGTTTAAATTTCTGGCTCTGATCTAGTAAGGCACTTATTTTTTATATATCTTTAAAGAACTGCTCACATTCTTACTATTACAGTGCCTGCGCTAAAAAGTCTATTGGACAATCACCTCCCTGAGCAGCCACTTCTTGAAACAAATATTAGTACCTTTCTTCAATGGCGTCTCTTCCACAGAATTACCACTTATCAGCCTGTAAAACAAATAAACTCGTTAAATACTGATCCCGATAAAACACTGAAACTTCTGAAATTCAACTGCTTCATGTCTAATGAAACGTGCCACAGTGAAGACCTACACCTACACTAGTTTAGAATCGGTCAGATTATTTTCATGGGAAACTTTGTATTCTTTTTCAGTTTTATAGAAAGAAAGTTCTCTTTCCTCCTCAGATTTCACGTTTTCAAAACACTAGGGTCATTTAAGTTCTTATTTGCAAAATGCCTGATAAACAGTCTCTCCTATATAGGATTGGATTTTTTTAAAAACCCTTAAAATAGCAGGATGCTTGCTAACAGACCCCACCCATAATTGGCTTGAATGAAGTCCGAAATCTCTTCAATTTCACTTTCTAGCTGAAAACCTCCTGTGAAGAACAGATACCTGCCCATTGGTGTAAGGTGAGCAAAAGCCTCCCTCTGCTCTCAGCACCCCCTTCCAGGAAGGGCAGCAGTCATTCGAGAGAAGCTTTCAAACATCTTGAACTACATGAACATCAGCTCGCAAACATCAGCACTAGTTCATTCGAAATCCAGTGATAGATCATCAGTAAAGACATTTATCATTTATCAAGCGCAGGAAACACCCACAGATATTAATGTTCTTTTTGATAGTCCCGACTCAGAAATCCAGATGGCTTACAAGATGAAACGTGGGAGGGAAAGATGGAAATAGAAGATACAGTAAGGGAAAGGCCAAGGTTTTCATTTTCCCTTTACTTTGAAGGCAAGTTTTTTTGCATATCAAAGATTTGATCCTACCTTTAAAGGAGAAAAATTTTACAGAAGCAAATGACAAACTAAGAGGACGACTTCAGCCAAAAATCCTACTCTTTCTCCTAGAAACATCTTCCCTCTATTTTCAATTCTAAAATAACTATACTATTTCTCAGTGCAAAAGTCACCTGTATACATGGATATCTTTGTCTCTCTCAGTCCTATCACACCATTCTTTAGCTTTTGCATCTATCAGTAGATTTAAATCAGTATCATAGAACACAACAGTATCTGCATTTGCATGGCTGACACCTGTGGAAGGAGTGTGGAAAGAAAGAATAGCACAGAAGAATCGCTTGTCTTGGTTGAAGGTTTTTATCAATTTCTAAAATAGAGAGAAAAACAACTTAATTACAACTTCACATCAATGCAAGATAAATCTCCAAACAAACTTTTTTAAAAGAATAAGAAGATCAGAAAAACTGCTTGCTTATTACCTTCCCAATCTATATTAAGCTTGCCTACATTTTAAGGTATCTGGGAGCCCACATTATAGATGTACATAACTGAAAATTAATTTATGCACCATTAAGAATCATTTATGTACCATTTATGGTGCAGTTGACCAGACTAAAAACTACAAATCTAAAATAACAACATTGTGTCCTATGACTGGGCACACCTGATTGGGTTATTACATTCTGTTCATGCTTCATCATTTTTCTTGTCTATTGACTAAATTGAATCCCTTCTACTGTGCTGACGTGAGTTGCCTTAAGGCAAAGTATTTCAGTTAGGTTTTATACTGCATCTGACAGAAAGCATAACAATGAAATTTGACATCAAACAAAACAAAAAAAAAGATAACTGAACCATATTGTTAATGTTTGCTCAAAGCGTAGGCCCCAAAGGATATTGAAAATCTTACTGGGGAGGGAAATGAGCATACTTTCAATTTATCCTCAGGCAATGCCAGGGCACTATACAGAAATAAAGCCCCCTGGAGTAAGGCTGAGGAAGTGCCAACACAAAAATGCAACTACAGTTAAAGTACTAACAGTGTAGCTATCTACAGACAGAGAAAACAGAAGCAATTAGTCAAAAATGCTATTGTGAAATTAAAAAAAAAATTGTATTTCAAGCATGAATTACTCAAACATACAACAACCTATGGCATACCTCTTGGAAACACCCTGGATGCCACATCAAATAGCAATATAACTGACATATGTTGTACATAGCCATTCCTGTGCTACAGTTACATATGTATTTTGCTTAAATAACAAATGGGCTTATGGCTTTCCCAAATTGGAGACCCAAATAAATAACTTCCCTCTGGCATTTTTCCTCCCACTAAGAGTGTCTATTTGCTATTAATTTGAGTAAGAAGTCCTCTCACCAGATAATAGATAACTTTGAGCACCACTCGCATTAACTGTTATGTATGTGAGAAAATGGAAAAGCTCTAGTATATGAAACGTTGGAATCATCTGCATCAAAATCAACACACGATGTCCTCCTGCTTTCAGCTTCCAAAGACCGACAGCCAGAGCGTCCATCTTTCCTGTTTATGAAATAAGAACTTAATGGTTCTGCACATAGCATTCAACAATTAGAGAACATTAGCACAGTTATATCAATTTTTTGATTCATTACCTGAATCATGTTGCACCAGCTGGGTGTCTGGAAACTGTAGAAAATGAGACCTTGCTATCTGCTGCAGCAGACGGAAGTAGGGAAATATCTGTTCTTTTAGATTAAACTTGAAGACCTTCATTTCATTGCTATATGAATGAGGAGGATTTGCTACATACAAATATGGAGGAGCAGCAACTACAGCTGGCAGCATGCACAGAGCTCTGGAAAATGAAACAAGACTTTAATATATTAATTTTTAACAGCTTGGGCTGTTAACTACTCAAGAACAATAATAAGGCAGGCATCTGCACAGAAGCGTAAAGAAATTGGCTAAAGGTAGCTGAAAGTAGATCGGTAAAGCTTTATGTCAACATGAGATAAAAGTAAAAATGCTCGGTATCAGAACAGGACAAGAGAAAATTGCCACTATCCCTAAAGTTACAAAGATAAGCCTCTCTCTGAGTTACAACTGCCATTGTTTTTGTAAGAATTCACAGAAAAATACAAGATATGTCATACCTGAAAATAAAGTAGAATTGCTACGTAAATAATAATTGCTATGGAACTAGTAAGAGTTTTAAAATCTTAAAATGACCTAAAATTAGATATCAGGGATGCAAAGTAGATTCAGCATATGGGAACTCAGTCTGCARTAAACAAGAAAAGATAATAAAGTACCAAACAAGGCAACTCTTATTTAGTATTTTACAGTATTTTACACGAATACTTGTTTTTGTGAATAATTTGCATAGGGAAAGATGGTGTTGTATGGTAGTAAAATACACCTACCAAATTTGTGCAAAGGCTGCAGATAGATTTGTCTCAATTACCTAGTAACAATATCCTTTAGGGCAATCTGTTACTGTTTTAATGTCAGAATGAGTTCTCGCAGCAGATCCTTTAGGTCCTCTGAAGTACTTGAAGAAAGACAGCAAAGTCAGACCAGCTCCATTTGTTACTCCTGGCAGAACAATGCCAAGAGATTTTTCTTTCACTAATCCAAGAGCAAATTCTCAACAAGTGTCTGCTGTACAGAAGGGTTCTGGAACAACGACACTCATTCCCAAAATATATATTTTGTCCAGGCATTCCTTTAGTTGTCTTTTTTTATTCTATGATAGCCTTTAAAGTCAGAATTCTTTTCTGAATATATTCAGAAAAGCTGAAAGCAAAAAAAAAAAACAAAAAAACCCCAAAACACCCTGAAGCAAAAAAAAAGGGGGGGGGGGCAAAAGAAAGCTGAAAATTAGGATAACTTAATTAAGGTGTGAGTTCTATGAAGAATATGAAAGGAGAAGTGAATAACATAAGAGCAAGAGCTGAAGAATAGAATAATGTATCCATGATACAAAGACAGATGTTAGGTTTGATATTTTAATGAAAAATAAATCTGTTTTCCTATGCCTGTGGCAAAAATATAATGGGTCTTTCATACTACCATCGGAGAGTCTACTAGAACAGATGGATGAGAGACCTGTAGACTGCAATATTCTGCATGCTTTAACAAATTAAAAAGTGCCATCTATTTCAGCAAACAGATATGCACACACGAATCTTGTAAACTATACATTATTTGTGATCATGTATATACCCTGTCATACAAAGGATTAGTATTGTACTTGAGTTGGACACCAGAGAGTAGATACTGATTTAGATATAGTGCTCAAGTCATCCACTGTCATATTAATAAATTCATTTGTCCAGGAAAGCAGTTAGACAAGAAAGATATTTTAATGAAGGAAAGTGATTTAATTTCACAGATACATGATATTACAATATGAGGATATTCTGTATGTCTCAACTAGCCACTCTATTTCAAATGGAAATGATGTGAGATAACATGTGAAACATGTACTGTCAATATTAAGGCATTGGTTTTAATGCTCTACTAAACACCACTTTGTATCATCAAGTTCACTGGAAATATAAACAAAGGACATTTAGAAAAGCAAAGGAAAATATGAACTAGGATACTTATCTCCTAAATAATTTAAGAACTAAGTTTAGACAAAAACTATGGAACAAGCACAACTGGATAAATTATAAATACAGAATACTGTTTTTCATCCTATATTTTTCAAATACTGTTTATGCTTCTTTTCACCTTCTAAAACAATTAGATATAATTAAACACAGAAAGAAGAAATTACTGAATGCAATTACCACTTAGCGTAGAACATGATTAGTCTGCAGAGCACTATGATTATACCATGTTCTTTAATCTTTAGGCTTGCCCATGACTCATTTAAAAATAACCTACCAGTAATCAAGCTCTCTTACTGCAATTGGAATGCTTCCTAATTTTAACAATGCCCGAACAATCAAAAACTACTGAAGAGATATACCTGCGTTGAAACAGGATGTCTTTATACACAGGCTTCTGCTGATTAGAAAGAGTACATGTCAGCACATGCTCGTATTTCCTTTTTAACTGCTTCTCAATATGAATTTTGGACCATCGCAAGATAAAGGACTGCGCTACCTAACAGAATACAAAATAAAATTTCCCAATTGTATTTCCGCAAAGGAAGAGATACTACTATTAAAAGACTATCTTCAACAGATACATACTCTGTGCAGTCTTATTGCCACTTTCTGGTAGTGATCCTCACTCCTTTCTGTAGGAGCTATCTTCCTAAAATCCAGGTAAGATTTGGAAATCCCTGGAATCAGGAAATGTGCAATGGCCCACTGAGCTTTTAAGGCAGCAGGCAGAAGCAAGTCCATCAAGAGTAAATGATGATGACTGTGAACAATAAAGATAATAATTAGAATAAGATTTATCTCATAAGTTATATCACAGCAAGAAAATTAAAAAACAAATAAACACTGAAGTTATTTCAGAAAAATAACTGATGGACAAAAGCAAGAAGAAAATTTTTAATGAATGCTCCAGACTTCTGGAGATTGAATATTTCATCCCAGTGCTTCTCTGTCAGATTATTACCATTTTGCCTCTCATCTAAAATTAGTTATTTCCATTGTATTTTCATGACTGCCTCATAGTCTTTAAACAATTGCTTGCAGGAGGCAATACATACATTAAAGTTGCTGCGTTCAATCCATTCCTGCAACATAAAAACACAAAAATCCTGCAGCCTTTTTGCAGGATTTCAGAGTAAAGATTATTAAATGGTTCCTCTTCTGGTATTAAAAAAAAGATTATCTTGCACTTCATCCCAGTGCAGTTCTTCAAAGCTTTCAAAATTCCAAAAGAGAAGAGAATGCTCAGTTTCTCTCTCTGGTTGTGATGTTTGAGAACATTACATAGAATAACCTTAACAGAAACTGTTTTTTTCCTAAGAGGAAATACTTCTTCTATACAACACAGTAAATCAAGTCTCCTAGCTGCACAAAAGAACCGGCAATGAAAAGCCATCTTTCCTCATACTTCTTTAAATTGTTCCTTGGAAGAGTTTGGACAAAACTATGTGAAAAGCCTGTTTCAGAATACCTGTATTATATTTCTCATTATAAATTATCAACAGTATTCATAGTCAATGGATAAATTCTAAACTCTAAGATTCATGCGTGTCAATCTTTAGGTAAACTCTATCCAGAAGTATCAAAATGATTATGTATTGGATCACAGAAGCTGCCAAATCTGTGAATTAACATCCTAATATTTGCTTTCAAAAGCACATAAGGTTATAATTGCAAGAATGAAAGGAAAATTCATGGAACTAAAAAAAAAAAAAAAGAAAATGCCCAGAGCTATGGCAAATTAATTCATTAATTTTCTTCTGCTCTGCTCAGGTCACAAGGCAAGGAAGAGTTATTACATGATTTATATGGCCCAATCCCAAAACATGAGCAAGAACTGAAAAACTGCAAGCACATCAAAGATACATCGCCATACAGGACTCCATCAAGGGAAGAAAGAGAAAAGTAACCAGAAACGATGCATCATCCCAAAAGGAGAGCCAAAAGACATATGCTGTAAAAACTGAAAAAGTTGTAGGGAACTGTGGAAGTTGGAAAAATAAAAGTTAGAGGAAAAAGACCAGGAAGAAACGTATTTTGTAAATAAATTAAGTGAAGCCTTCAAGTCTAAAAACAAATACAGGGATTCTAAGCTACAAAATACACACCAAACTTCCTGTTGCTTCTTCTGGATAATGCATCATTTTCTCATCAAAAAAACAGATAAATTCAACACATTTGTTTAATTAAATTCTGCAAATACTAAGATGAGGTACACATCACTGGAGCAAAGATACAAGTCTCCTATACAGAGATTAAGCACTGGTCAAATACAACTGTATGCAGGGTCATCATGCCAGTAAATAAACACAACCACTAGCAAAAACATTGACCAGCCATCGAAGCAGGTTTTATTGGTAAATATCAAACACTGGTTATGAATCAGCACCCGTGAAATGAAAAAATATCTCATTAAAGCAATTATCTTTAATTACAAAGCTAAAGACTTATATTTGGCAGTATATACTTTACCATAAATCATTAATATATGTATTAGACATATCAGTGTTATTTTAAAATTTGTGTCATTGTTTTAAGATAATAGTTATCAAACTTCTGAAGCCATCAAGTGTGCTTTCGTAGCTACTGTCTCTAAAGGAATTCTTTTTATGGCAATACAGTAAACGTTACTCATTAAAGTAGCCCCACTGGCGTCATCTCTACTGACAGCCATGACAGTCCTACAGCGAGATTCACTTCTAGAATTACCAATCTTCAACAGGGACTCAAAAACACCCAATACCTAAAGCGTGAACAACATTTTAAATTCTTGTTTTACTATTATAATTGATTTTCTCACATCAGAGGTATATAAATTCACATTATCAGTAATTGTTCTAATGCTACAATTATTGAAGGATTTAAAGGTCACACTCTAAAAGTTCATGAAGCAGAAAAATCAAGTAAGAGATAGAGAATACAAATAAATAGGATATTATCATCCATAAAAAATTAGATGAGTTACATTACACGGTTATCAAAACTGATCAAGACATTGAAAAAGATTAAAAAATAAATAAAAATGCTCCTGCAATACCAAATCTAAAAGCAAAAAAAAAACAAACCATAACAATATATAACAAAGCTATTTGAAAAAAAGCTGAAACAGCTTCTGCTAAGAGGAAGAAAACCTCTTTAACACCACACAAGATACGTTTATGTTTTATAGTGCTCCAGATAACCGGACACTTGTCCTGGTGAGCCCACCAATTTCGGTCCTGCCCGAAATAATGTTTCGGGACTAAAACAAAATTAACCTAATAAAACATAACCTAGCAGATCTCACTGTCAATAAAACGGTGCGCTGCTCTATCGCTCACAGAGCTCTACCCACGTCTGCCTTCGATCTCACTCTCGGGTTGCCGCTGTTTTGCTGTGGAAACACGTGTTTTCCAGGGCGCAGGAGGCGGCCTCCCGGCCGGCCGGCCGCCACACAGCGCTCAGAGCCCCGCAGGCCGGTGGCCTCCTGGCGCCCGCTAACGGCCCGCACGCGCCCGGGCCCGCGTTCACCCACCGGCTCAGCCTGTACCGCAGGCGAGGCGCCGTCGCGGCCGCGCTCCGACCGCCGGGGCGACAGCGGGCACCCGCCGGCCCTGCCGCGCTGCCCCAGCGGGCGCCGGGGGAAGGGGGAGCAGGAACCGCAGGAAGGCACCGCCCTGCGCGGCGGGGCGGCGCGACCGCCCGCTGCCTCGGGCCCCGGCGCGGGGGCAGAGCCCCCCTCAGGCACGGCACGGGACGCGACGGGACAGCCCGCGCCGCCCCGCCGGGCGACACCATTCCGGTCTCCCCTGGGGGGGAGGGGCCCCCCCGGGTGATACCACTGCGGGGGCCGGCGGAGCGCGCACCGCGCGGTCGCACCGCCACAGGGATGGGCGGGGCCGCCGAGGACGGCGCATGCGCGCAGCGCGCCGCCGTTCGGCCCCCCCCCCCCCCAAAGGCGGCCAGCGCCTGCCGTTAAGTTGGCACAGAGGAATCGGGTTCCCTTAAAATGCAGCCTTTGGCCTCAAACGGCCCGAAAGCCACGGTACAAGCACCGTAAAGAGCCACAGGGGACACGTTTCCCGTGCGAGGTCCGGCCGGGCCGCCCCCGGCGCGCTGCTCTGGGTCTGCGCCGCCTCCTCGTCCCGTTTCCGTAACACAACTTACTTGCCCTGGGTTTTATTTCGGAATGACGGTGCTTTAAATTAAATTATTCCTCCATCAAGCGCAGAACATTGATTCATTCAGTATTCCAGAAGATTCAGTTTTGGACTCTGCACCACTTTTTTTTTTTTTAACTCAGTTTCTGAGCCATAAAGCCATTTAACTGCACTGAAATCAGACCTGAAACACCGAGTTAATAATTCCCACAAAACAAAACAGTACACATGCTAAAAGGTAAGAAACATCCATTTTTTTATTTTGTTTTCTCCAAAGGTTATAGACAGAAATTCCCATTGATTTCAACAGAGACACAGGTGTCAGTTTGGGGGGCTTCATTACAAGCAACAAAGGTATTTCTCTCAGATTGACAGGGACAGAATGAGCTTTGGAGAGAAGACTTAGGTCTGGATCAATTGTACAAACTAACAAGGGATGGAAATAAAAGTTGATGTAGAGTCCCACTAAGGGATCTCTTACAGTCTCGCTCTGATAAAACAAACACAGAGCAAGGCCTTCAAGATAAAAATGTAAACTTCAGCTAAAACCCAGAAGAAACAAACAAGCAAATCCTTTTTAAAGGACAGCCTGCTCTGACAAAAATAATTTCTAGAAGGAGCCATAAAACTAGAGGCCTTGGGCAGAAATCACTGAATAAAGGAGCAAAGAGTCAACAGCTCCAAAAATGAGCTATGACATTCAGTATGGACCACAAGGTTTGGTTCACATCCTTAGGCACAGAGTGCTGACCTGTGTCCTGAGCTGGCAGGACAACTGTGCTTGTTTGAATATCTAAGTGAAAAGACCACTGCTTTTCTACCCTAGGAATTTGTCACAGAAGACGAGCTTTTATATTATGAAGCAAGTCTCCATACAAACCCAACAGGGGATGTTTATCAAGCGAGCATACTAAAGCCCAAAAACTTGGAGAGACTATTCCGCTCTCACCCCCTTCCAAAGTGTTCTATGGTTAGGGAGGGCAGAAGGGCTGCTAACATTACTCATTTTTTCTCCTACCACCTCCTCAGAGAGTTGTAACCAAGAACCAGAACTCAAGCCACAGTTGAGGAAAGGAGAGCAAGAACTCCAAAGTGTGCAGATCCCCAAAAAACAGAAAACAAAAACTGATTCCCAGAGGAACACAGTCCTTAGACATGTGCTTCCCAAATCATTGCACAAATTCCTCTATTTTGAGCAGCTTCATGGGAAGTGAAAATTCACACAAAGTGAATGCAAACTTGATTAAAGCCCAGAGAAAATACAAACCATTCCTTTCACAAGTTAAGTTCATTCAACCCAAAAATCTAGCAGATGGCTAGCTAGTTTCCACCAAAACCAGAAACATAAACTAGCAGCAACACATTTAGTGATCCACCACAGGCAACACAAACTTTCACGGCTGCATGCTTTGGTTTGCAATCCTAATAGTTAGTTTCCTCCTTAAATCTCAACAAAAGCTCTATGAAGCAATTCCTCAGGCAGGAAAGGTCCAATTACATCTGTAGCTGCGGATCTATGTTCTTGGGTCTGCCCAAGTATATAGGCAATACTGGGATGACAACATCTTCCAAATAAAATGTCCGGTCTTAAAAATACATGGTTCAGTCCCCTTTCCAAAATTAAGAGCTCTCACTGAGTAAGGAATCTTAATTCTTTTTAGGCTTGCAAAGCTTTAGAAAACATAGAAAATTTGATTCTATGGCAACAAAATTCAGAACGGTTGACATGATAATGAATTGCTAACCCATGCATATTATTCCACAAGAAAGTCATGAATGACATGGAAAAATAAAATAAGAACTTAACAGTGTTTAGAGATCAGGTGAAGAAAACTTTAAAACCCTCAAAAGTTCATGGAGTCATAACTGCTTAATAATAAACAAAAAAAGAAAAAATGTATATTAAAATGTTTTGCCCATCTGTATGTAGAGATTATACGCATTTAAAATACTATTTTCCAGGTAAACATGTAATAAAAACATTATTCAAATAGCAATTAAGATTTCTTGCATTACAAGATTCTTTTCGAAAGCCTCTTTCTCGTTACATTATTTTCAAGTATTCCAGTCAGGTGAATCAGTCAGTGGTATAAACAGCTTTTTCTTTTTCTTCTGCAGTTTTCCCCACCCAATTTCTCCTGGGCATGTGATTCCTGTTCTGCATGCACACAAACCTCTGCTTTACTGGATTCTTGGATTTAGAAAGGCCACTTTTTTCTAGACAAAGCAAATCGCAAGAGGTAAGGGTCCCAGATCCAGCCACTTATTGGCTTACTCAGAATCATCATCACAACCATCACTGCCTTCGAAATCACTGCTGTTCTGTAAAGCAAAAGGGAAAATGGTTTGTCAGTATTTCATTTATTTCTAGTGATTTACCTAAAATCAAACACACTGACTTTAAACTTCTCCAAAATCATAAAGAAATGGGGAAAGATCCTAACTTCATGGCCATCTATTATAATAAACTTGTGTGATGGTAAATTAAGTTTCTTGTAGCAGACAAATTGTACACTGGATTACACTCACCAGCAGAAGTCTCTTTTCAGTTATGTTTACAACTGCATGATTACAACGTGCAGTATGTGGGAAACTTAAAAGTGGATAACAGCATGAAATGCTGATGTTCAAAATAAATGCAGGTGAGACAGACTTGTAGGTGCTTTTTTTCATTCAAGTCACTCAAAAGCTACATTTGTTACATTATCTAAAGCTGGATTTGAGAGTTTTGCTCACCTGCTGCAGACAATCATGCAGAATTTACATCCAAAATGTACTAGAGATCACAAATACATTGTTTAAAAATAAAGTCAGTTGTACAGAACACTATTACAAAAATACTATAAATATTAGCAAGTTACAAAGGAACTGGTCTGAAGTCTGAGTTCTTAACCGGGAGCTACTCTTTCAGGAGTAAGTCAATATGATGGGATAAATTTGGGTGATTTATGTTAACTTTTTAAAGCCAGTATTTTGACTGAGGAGATTGGAATCAAGGGATTGATAAAGGTTAGTATCACAACATGACTGTAGTTATTCCTTTTCTCCAACCACCACTTGTTGTAAACAAAAAGAATACTCCAAAGCCCATGAACTTGATATTGACAGTTTAACATCCTATTACAAAACAAATTCTGAGAGACTCATAGATAGTTGTCTTCATAACAGCGAGTATAGCTCAAAGTGAAAACAGCCTGCAAAATCTCCAAGGAGTCTGTTACATGAGCCCTTATTTATCCTTCCCCAGACAGCCTGTGGTAATTATGACTCCAAAACTCTATTTGCTTGAGTTTATCTAAAGCAAGCAGACCTGTCTCCTGCTAGCAATACCTCAGTGATTTTGAATGTGTCAGCAGTGAGCCCTGTCAACATTATCAAGACACCTGAGCCAGGTAAGCACTGTCTGTGCCACATGATCTCTTTGGGTCCCATTTCACCAAACTAATGCGGCATTTGTTGTAAGCGTTTTACCTCTTGTCATGAGTGTTCTCCATACAGCACTACACTGCAGAAACACAATTACCAGAATTACAAAAATAACCCTGAGAAATTTCTGGTATCTTGCTTGTGCTATTCAACCAAGGCTGTAAATTTTATTTTACATGTTGAAACTGTCTCAAACCAAAAAAATGGCAGAGACAGATAAGATTTAATCTAACCTTCTTTGGAGCAGGACCATTCTCTAAATAAAATGAACCTAATTTTAAAGACTCCATTAAACTAAAAAAGTCATTATTTTCTTCTGAGTTGTACTTCACTGAAGTTTTAGCCCTGCCTGTCAATTTGTTCTTCAAGGATTTGCCAGCTCTCTAACCAAGAAAACTTGAATTACAAAACTGTTAAGTATCTTTGAGTCATCAAGTCCAATACTCGCCTCAGGCACGGCTTCCTCGAAGTTACATCAGGTTGATCAGGGATTTGTCCAATCAAGGACTATTGTATTTTAATTGTCACTCCAGTGGTTGTCAATTAAAATATATATATATTTTGTGAGTTTGACTCAAGATTCATTGCATCATTTCCAACTTCTAGCATGCCTCAAACATCTTTCCTCTCTTTTTTTCTAAGCCTACTCTACATTCAACAGATTTACTAGAGAAATAGTTCTTTAACTTAAACTTAAAAGTTTCTTTTGGTTAACCATGTATTTCATGCTTCTGTTTTATAGTGCATTACAGCTGACAGCAGTTCCTGGTGTCAGGAATCAGATCCCGCAACATCCCATTTTACTTGCTAGGAGTTTTTCTGATGACTGATTTTGAAGCTCATAGTAGATGTACTTTAAAAAAGGAGGTCCTAAATTTCCCCCCCTATTCCAAACCTTATTTAGGTGAACAGGGCATTAGACAAAATTAGAATTAGCCCACAGAGAATTCACATGACCAGCAGGTATTAAAAGGGTCACTGCCAACCTGAAAACTAGTCTCCATTAAACAGATTCACAATAGCAAAAGCTAGTTATGTGTCCACGATCTCTGTTGTCAATTTGTGATTCTGCAAGCAAATCAGTCTGTGTTTTTGAACATTTCTTTCTCCTCCCTCAACTGCCCCATTCAAAACACTGCCAAAATAACACTTTGTATAGTTGTTTCCACTGTCATCAAGTGCACAGAGACTGAAAAGATAAAACACATTTCAGGCTCCAGATAACTGTCATCTTCCATGGAAAACAAAAATGTTACCAAGGGAAAAACCATTTTAAGTAGACAGCTTCCCTTTGAAAAGTTGATAGCTTCAATCATTACCTTTGAATTTTTGTTGTTAGCTTGCATCCCAGCTGCAGAAGAGTTGAAGTCATGAATGGGAAGGGTGTTCAGCCAGTTCATCATGGATTTCTCCTCCCTTTCTGTGTTGATAATAGTAGGATAGATATACTGCTCTTTGAAAACAGCAATCTTCTCCTCTTCCTCTCTCCACTCCAGTGGCTCATGCAGCCCATCATTTCCAAAACGTCTGTTGTATTTTTCAAAGTGTACTCTTTCCAAGACCAGCCCAAGTCCTGGAGCTTTGGGGACATCTACTTTCTCCTCTCCCCAGCTGCGCTCTATGATAGACTCAGCAGCATAACCTTTCACAATAGCTATCACCAGCCCAATCATCTTCCTTATTTGGTGCATCATGAAACTCTGACCTTTCACTCTGATCACTGCAAATTCTATGTTTTCCCTCACAAATGGCTCTCCACAGTACATTTCCATTATGTATCGCTTGGCACTGGGGTCCTTGGGTCCCTTCTGAGACGTAAAGTTGTGGAAGTTGTGTGTTCCTTTGTAACAAGCAAGCAGTTTGTTGACTTTTTCAAGGGTTTCTTTGTTCAGTCGATAAGCCTCCTCTTGCACATCATGGTCTTTATGGGCAAAGGCAAATGTTGGCAGCATGTAAGAGTAGGTTCTGGCATCGCATTTGTTCTTGGAGTTGAATCCCCCAGTGACTCTCTTCAGCCCTTATTTTAAAAGTAACATTAAGTTTTTGAATCAGTAGGTTACAACCTGAATGTGATAGTATTTTTAAAATAAAATACAATAAAAATACAAGATTTATTTTATAGGACACTAATTTTAAAATAACAGAAACATATGGATTCAGGTTAAAATTATAATGGTAGGGGAGTGACCTTCTGCAGTACAGAGTTCCTCTTTGAAAACATTTTCTTTGCCTATTCCAGTATCCTTACCCAGAATTCTGATGTGAGAAGGAAGATGGTTATTGATCTTTTCTAGGATGTCATCTATTAGCCTGACCTTTAGTGACACAATCTGTCCAGCTGCAGATACACCCTATAAAAACCACAGAAAACAGAGGTAATTATGGACTTTGGAAGCTCTGGGGCAGCACCTGCAGAATTGAAATAGTTTAAGAATGAGTTTAATCCCTTTTTCTCACTAGTCTTTTCAGGCTGAAGTGAGGCAAAGACAAGACTGCAGGCAGAAATGCAAGTCAGATTACTCCTGAAAGACCTCAACTTCACTTTTGTACAGTGTTTCCCCACCCCATATTTGAAACTAAGTTAACGAAGAACAAGGGGTTTGCCTAAGTCACAGAGAAGCCAGCAGCAAAGCCATGAACAGGCTCTTTTCTTAGTTCTGCATTTCAACCACAAAAACACATCCATTACCTTGCAGCTGAGCTGTATGATTTAATCTGCTGGTGCTGTATAGCCATATAGCACCTTAGCAATCTTAGACAACAAAATATTTCACTTCCTTCCATGACATCTCACTGTATTTAAGCATGAACTGAAAATAAATTACTTATTTATACATAAGATCAGCCATGAACTTCAGTTCAGGGCTAGAACCCCACTGTGGGAGGCTTAAGAATGACTGAGATGCAGCTTTAAATTCTCAAGCTCCACACCAACCAGGCAGCACTAACAATGAGGAGCAGCAGCAGGTTGGGAGGCTGAAGCAGATGAACGTGATAGAAATGCAAACGGACATAGTCAAAACATGAAGCACCAGCTTTACAAACACTATTCAATCAATGCCCTGCACTTTCTAGATAGTTATTTGTACTTAACTTTAATAGTGGATAAAGGAAGAACAAATAACATCCATTCTGAATAATATTTACTACTGGATCGCACTCTAGACAACACTTTACCAGTCAATCACATTAGCACTGGCTAGGGTACACCACATTTTACAAGAGCACAGGCCCCGACCAGCATACCTTATCTGTTCGAGCACATCGCTGAAAAGACATTTTCTTCATATTTTCCCCATGGTTTTCTGGGATGCAGCCTGACTGAACGAGGGCAGATACTAAGTCATCTTCAATTGTCTTGAACTGCGAAGATCCAACATTTCTCTGAAAGAAGAGGAAAGATATAGTAAAAATAAGAAATAGAACAAATAATAATTAGGTAACCCTCCTAAAGATCACCACTGAACAATATTACATTGTTACGATATTCTTTAATGTCATCCTTTCACAACCCTAAAAACACTGCCACACTCTAACAAAACTACCCATACTTTACCGGAGATTGTTAATAAAACACCTACATTCTCATTTAACTTTTGCTACTATTGCAAGTAAAAGGGCATTTCTAATTTTACTGTGGAATACTTCTGCAATTTTTTTGATGATTCACTCACCTTTGTGCATGAAACAGCACCAATGAGATACTGTTCCAGTGTACAGCCTGGAACACTAACCACTGCTGCTCCAAACCTAGCACCTGCAAATTCTGCTTCTAGAAATTAGATTTAATTCTTTTGTTCAGTTAGCCTGAGCTCTTGTATGAGTCAGACTACAGCATTCTCCAGCATCTTCTGCACTAAACTTGTAGATGAGCTATAACAGAAACGTACAACTGCACTTCCCTGCAGTACTGCCAAGCACACACCCTCCAGCACACACCATTCAATTACAAGCGCACTAAAGCTGATACACACTTACACAGATGTGGCCACAAGCATAAGGTTTACTGCAGTTGAACAAATCTACTTTGTTGCATAAACAGGAAAGACTTGTCCCCTGCCTGTGTTCAATCATTATCAATTATCCCATGGAGCTTTTAAAGCATGCTTCAGGAATGTGTATGGAGCTTGCAGTATGCTGAGCGGAGCAGCAGATGGAGCAATATCATCCTTTTGCTGCTGTGTGCCACAAGACGGGACACTGTGCTGGCTGCTCTAGCGCAGGGGCACTGGTAATATGCCGGTACTGTCAATGCAACATCCCTTTTCCTCCACATGCAAGCATAACAGTGTTGCATCAATATTCCCGTTTCTAAGCTGCTGTAAGCCACGACATTACAAAGCATCAAAAGAGGACAATTTACAATGTCTTCAAGTACAAACTTAAAAATCAAGAGAAGGCAACAAAGATGCAGATTTGTTTCATTAAAATATGCAGTTCAGTTCTCCAGAATCTGGATGTTTTGCATAATGCCATGAGACAACCTGAGGCCCAACCTAAAGAAAACTCAGCCCAACTGCTCTGAAATGTAAAGCTTCAACCAGGAACTGGAGAACTGGTCCTAAGGGGATCATGAAATAGCACTTCAATCTTTGACAGAACTGCAGAGCCAGTGCTTTCAGTCTCCTCCAGAGCCTTGGTTTTCTAAAAGACTTGCTGTTGATGCTCTAACATGAAGGCAGATCCACTAGAATCAAACATCAGAAATGTATGACTTTTTTATTCAAGCTACTGCTGCGCCATTTGACTCCAGGCTTGGACTGTACCTGCACCAGCTTTTTGAAGCTGCAGCTGCTTCCCTACTCAATCATTCTGACTACAGCTGTAGACCTGGCAGACTCTAAGAAAAGAAGGCTGCATTGTTTTACTAAACCACATACTTGCATCCCATGGTAGCCTTTCCCTGAATATGCCATCAATAGCACAATCTTCCTTTTCGGTGATTTTTTATTCTGATCCTCTGCATCCTCCTCATCCACATCTCTCTTCAACCTTTTGGGTTGGTGTCCATTTTCTTCTAGCTTTTCAGGCTCCTCACTGCTGCTTGTCAGTCTCTTTGGCTGGCTGGCAACCGCTGCCCTCAACTCTTCAGCCATGGTAAGAACCTGCAAGGGGCAGAAGGGCAGACGGGACTCAGTAAGAGATTAAAGAATAAAGTGACAGTTCCATGCCCAAGAAAAGCAGGACATAAACATAAGGACACGGCCAGGGTCGTTCCACAGGCCAGTGGCAGAAAAGGCAGCCACCCCCTCACCTCTCCTAGGCCACACCACCCCCACAAGGTTGCCACCATGCACTGAAGAAGAAAACCACGGCCTGCCCAACCTGGCACACATCAGAGCCTGCCACTGACAGCCTCAGCCTCACCGACAGCGCACACAGCTCGACGGGCTGGCTGGGACCGTCTAAGCCGCTAAAAGCAAGAGAACTTAGAAACAGCAGAAGTTTGCTTTCAGGCAGAAGAGCAGACGGGCACCACAGGCGGGGAGGTGACGCCAGTTGCCGGCCGCCCGCCCTGGCTGTCAGCGGCACGTCCTCCGCGGCGGGCGGCGGCGAGGCCCCCTGCCCCGCCGCGAGCACCGAGCGGAACGCGCCTCCGGCAGGTACCTACGTGACGC
>NW_020447752.1:4771877-4865457 GCF_003343035.1 Apteryx rowi | reverse complement strand
CCCGGGTGCCGCTGCTTCGCCTCGAGGCGCCGCCGCGCGCCGGGCTGGGCCGCGCTGAGGGGCGCCGAGGCCCGAGGGCGCGCGGGGGCCTCTGCCTGCGCCCGATCAGCCTTGCGGGTGGACCAGGCCGCTCCTCCTGACAGCCCCGTGTGGGGGAGCTAGCGCTGCTGGCGGCCACCGTGAAACGGGACCGCGTGTCAGGGCAAGGGGGGAGATGCGTCACCTAGCGGAGCCCGTCGCCCGTTAAAATGTGGGGCTTCCGCTCTCGGTGGGGTGCGACATCAGCCACCATCTCCCCTCCCGTGCACCTCTGCCCGCAGCAGTATCGGCTGCGGCCGAGCTGAAGCACCTACTGCTTCGTTTTCCCACCGGTTCTTCCTCTGTCCGGCTCTCCCCGGCGACCCTTCTGCTCGCATCTACAGCACCTTTACCTGTCTGCGCGGAGGTGCTTAGCGGGACGGCTTGGTGCAGTGGGCACCCTTGTCAGGCGGCAGCATGACCCCCCAGAAGAGCCAGGCGTGCCTGGAGATTGGGCTGTCGAGCTACGAGCTCCAGCGGTTTGTAGGACCGAGCCACCCGAAGAGAGCGCCGCTTCCCCGGCGCGGCTGCGAGATCAGCCTGAGAGAGCTGCGTTTATTCGTTCAGCTGGAAAATGGAATGGTTGGCAGTTCCAGGCAGGCCGGATTATCAACTGCAGACTTGTTGTTTCTGCTAATGAGGGGAAGAAATGCTGCACGTCCCTTTCTGAACTGATACATCCGAGTTATTTCAGGGGTGGCATGGGACAAAGGAAGATTTGTCACATGTTCCCAGCTGTACTTTGTTTAGAGAAGTGATAAAAGATAGCCTGTCAAATAGGAGCGCTGCTGCCGATGGAAACAGGAATATAAATTTCTGTATTGCTCAGACCAGGGTGTCTCAATCTTTTTTGCCTCATTTCCTTAGGAAATGAAGCTTATGCAATCACACTGCCCATCTGTCCACCAGCATCTCTCCCTTTTCCTTCCGTGAAGTGGTTTCTGAATTTGGCCCATTTCAGGTAAATTTGATAGAGGGACAAAGGTCTCAGCAGACAGGAAAATCAGAGGCTGAACAGAAGAAAGATTTACAGGGATGTCCCCACGAGGGAAGAGGCAGTGGTGTCTCAGCCTCTTATCCACTCAAATAGTAGCCAAGGAGCCTCCAACCAGTCAGTGCAAGCTTGGCTCTGACCCCATCATGCCACATGCTGCCTCTTTCCCAAGCTAAAAATTCAGGCAGGTGGGAAAGGGCTGGACAAGGGTACTCCAAGGTGCTGGTTCCAGTTAAGAGTTGTAGGACACAAACGTGGCCTTGCTACTTCACTGATCGCAAAATGACTTGCTTCTTAGTGTGAACTCATCATCATAAACAGTTACGAGCACTTGATGTCACCTTCTTGCTCACGGGCCACAGGCGCCTCTGGTGCAGCATATGGGCCTTTCTCCGTTCCCTGGCCTTGAGGTTTTCTAGCACTGCAGAACTGATGAGCCAAGAGCAACATTACTGTGGGGTGGCAGCCCACGGGGGTCCCAAATGAGATTAGGACCATGTTGCAACTGCACATCCAAGGAACACATTTCCCTCAAGGAGTTTGTAGTCCAAATAGTCCAAATGAAGAAAGGATTTGTGTCCTGTTGGACTTCCACTTTTCATTTGGTCGTTCTGTAACAGGTAGATAACAAAGGCAAGGAGAAATTAAGTGACTTGCCACTTTGAGTCAGTTTTGTGGGAGTCTGCACTGTGAAGCTGGTACCTGAGGGATGCGCATGTGAAGCAAAAAGGCAGCAGAGACAGTCTGCAGTTTCTGGGCTGGAGCAGAAGGTCCAATTGCAGATCACTGTGTGAGGCCTGCAAAGCCAGTGCAGCTGCTTGGATTTGATTTGCAATACACAGCCCAGCAATCATCCAGCATCTTCAGAAATTAGCGTGGGGGTTAACTCCTCTCACATGCATAGCCAGGACTAAACTGGAATCAGTACAAACAATTCATGAAGTTCCCTGCTGTTTGTGCGAGGAGCAGAACATTTCATGCATGTTTAATAGGACTGATAAAATTAAAGTACATTGCATGGTACATCTGCTTGGCCCTAAGTGAGAGTGCTGCTATCAAGTTTACTCAGCAGTGAAATCAACCCCATAAAACCTTTCTAGCTATACAAGTGAACCTGGGGACTAATGAACAGTTGCACCTTTCAGCTAGCCAGCACTGGAAGCAAAATAGTTACAGGGAGAGGAGGCAGACGTTAGAGTATATTAATTGTTTTTGTATTAGGATACTTCTTTAATGACACCAGTATCAATCCTCACTTGAGTTTGGCTTATAAGAGTACTCTAGAAAGTTCTTCAGAACTTTTTCTGGGAAAATTCCTCACTGCCTCCCTCTCTGAGACTCCTACCATTCACATGGGCTGTCACAGGCAAAAGCCTGGCTCAGTCTCTGCCCCTCCAGTGCAGCCGCTGAGCACGGAAATGAAAGCAGATTTTGAACCCATCTGACACAGATGATCATCACAGATGGTGAGACCAAACCCAGCAGAAATATCCCAGTTATCGCAGATGCAGATATCCCACCAGCAGATTTAAAACACTGGTCCTTCCCCTGCTGCCGGCGTTGGGCTCGGCAGACTGAGGAAGGAAGGGTGGAGCTGGCCGGCGCGTTCAGTGCTGGCTCTGCCTGTTGAGGGGCAGCAGAGCCGTACCCTGCTCCCAGCGCACCCCAAGCTGGCAGAGTGACCACGCTGCCCTTAATGTCTACGGAAATGCTGCTTTTGACTTGAGAAGAAGCCGGGTCAAACTAGTGGCCTGCAGCAGGAGCTCTGATGGGCTGCCTGGTTGTTATTCGTTAACGGCATCGTTGTCGTGGTGCTGATTAGTCAGGGTGACACCCGTGCCTTTTCCACACGCACAATCCATCGCTATATTAGTGAGCAGAACATGCCTAAAGCAACATAAGGCCAATCCTTTACTCACCATCACTGCTGGGTCTACAAATCAGAGAGGGGACAGAGCCGCCCGGAGAAGGCGACGCGCTGGAGGGAGACGCAGGGGGCTCAGGGCGTCCCACAGCGGGGCCTGCCGAGCCCAAGGCCCCCAGGTGAGGCAGGACGAGCAGCCTGCAGGTGGGGCTCTGACAGCACAAACCAGCTTCTGCTCCCCAAAACGCTGGCCCATGCTCGTGTGCCTCCTTTCTGCGGATTTTCCTTAGGAAACCTGCTTACCTCCCCATGCACTCCAAGGAACGCGGACTAAGCTAAGATTTATGTCAAATAGGTTTGCTTCAAATTTTCAAAGAAATATAATTTTCTAAGTCAACAAGAAAAGCTCTGAAGAAACATCGTGTTTTGAAGGAATCATTTTCTTCAATTTGTTTTCTGTTGAAGGGAGGGTTAAAAAAAAATCTGTTGAATTGATCTTTAATGAGTTGAAGGGTCTTTTTTTAGAAGGGGGCAATGCATTCATTAATCTGCTGTAGCAACTGACTCCAGCAGAGGATGAAAATCCACAGCCCTTCTGTCCCCTTGAGCAGCGGCTGGCGTCAGGGATAGTGTATTTCCAGAGACTTGCAGTGGAAAGAGACTCACTGCAGCGCTGGGAACATAAATACAAAGCAAACTTGGGGTGACAATTTTTCTCGTTTCTTTGGGCAAATATTCTTTGCTGCATGGCACCCGAAGGCCAGGACGTACTGAATGTTGTAGTCATTAAAGGCTAAGTACCTCCACGGCCTTGCGAAGTGGGCACGCACCACACTGCGGGGGGCTAGGACTACCTCAGCCCACGGCTTCCCGGCAGGGGTGTAGCAGGGCACTGGCTGGAAATGAGCACACAGACAAAACCACCGGGAATCCTTTCCTTTTAGCCGTGGAGAATTTTCCCCATGGGAACCAAGAACTTATCCCTGCTGAACTGCACACTGAATTCACTGCACCAGATGCTGCCCTCTGGGGGAGCTCGTCTCCACCGCTTTGGGACACCTTTACACCCTCCCCCTCCATTTGGCTCTGTAAGGCTTGTAGCAGTCACTCTCCATCTTTTCCTCTTGTGCTGAAGATTGAGTAAATATTTTTGAGTTTTAAGTAGGACCTTCATATTTATAGCAAGGAACCATAAAGTCGAACAGATTCATCCGTCCGTAGCTAAAAGAATGGACCATCTTTGAAGTTTCCGGGCAACCACACCTACCACTACAGAACTGGTGGCTTAAGTCTAGCTCTGACAGGCGATTTGAAGTCTTTGTGCCCTGCTCTGAATACTCATTCCAATACCTGCTTCTTTACAAGCCTATCAGAAAAGCAATGTGTCACGTCTTCCCTTCCTCTCCCCCACGTTGTGTCCTACATGCAGGAGTCTGAAATCACCCGTGCAGGAGCTGAGCATCTTTCCATCCAGAGCGAAGCAACCCACCCTGCTTAAGCAGTGAGAAGATAGAGTTTGAGCACACAACATATTGTGAAATATCTGCCCTGAACAGCTTGTTCCTGTTGTGCCATCTCTGACAGAGCCCCACCTCCCTGCCCATGTCTTTTTCCTATTAACGTCACCACTCAAGAGCTGCAATCCATCATTTCAAGTCAAGTGTTCCTTTACCACCAGATACTCTAAATCATAACACAGGCCAGTCCGTTCTCACTGGGAAATGACATACCACTGCCTAAAACAAGATCTGAACTGTGAGAAGTTTGGAAACAATTCATTTGTAATTGTCTGAAGATTACCTGCAGCAAGAACCCTAACAGACTTGTAATTCCACGCCACAATGAATTAATGTGCTCTCTGTCGATGCAAGCAAATACTCACGCACATCAGATGCTGAAAAGCAGCGCAAGTCACGAACCACACGTGCCGTAGGTCTGCGAGGTGGTTGCTAGCGCACGGTAGACTCAGGCACAACAGGCTGACTTTTCTTGCACCAGAGCTTTAGATCTGACCCATATTGTGGGCAAAGACAGCTGTGTCTAACAACCTGAGAGGTGACTGGGACCAACCCCAGGGATCCCTAGCAGTAGCACTTGAGTCTCAGTGAGGGTTAATGAAGGGTTAACCATGAACATTTGGAAACTCAGCTACCCTTTTTCCCTGCTAAGGAAAGAACCCTGTGTTTGGCATTATCTTCTTGAGCTCATTCTTAGAAACACGTTATTTAACACATTATCTGAGAGCATGCAAATCCCCTGTCAGGTCTCAGCTGGGGTGGGGAGGGTGGGATCTGATCTCCAGTGTCCCTAAAAATGCTGTTTTCAGAACAGAACTGCACCAGGGAAATTTGTATCCCTGCCCTATGTGCTGCCATTCCCCACCCAGGGAAGGCACCTATCACCAACACTGCGTTTACGGTAATACGTTAGGGGTGTAAGAACCTTTTAAAGTCCTGCTGCCAGAGGTGTCTCTGAACAGCATTAACTCCTCCTGCCCAAAAGAGCTATATTAACATATGAGCTTTCCTGCCACACAGCCCTCCACAGCCATTAAGACTTCCACAACTATTCCGGACAGGACTTCCAACCAGCACGCACACCATAAGACTAGCCAAAGTGTCACAGCAGGAGGAGAAGAGGATGTAAAGCTGAACACTGCTGCGAATGAGTTAACTCCCCCTAAAAAAATAAAGTTTTAAAAGGAAAAGAGTTGGTAACTAAAATTGGAATACTTGATCTTTATATCCCCTTGGTTTAAAAAACACCCACCCATTTCTGCTTCCTTGATGTCATCAGGCTACTTCTGATCTTTGATAGCTGAATGAGCATGTTTTTGCTGACGTACATACCAACAACTAAATATAAAATATGGGAACGATGCCAAATGCACTGAAAGAATTGCTTGGGCTTGTTTTCAGCTAGAAATCAACAGCTACATAACATCACAATAAACGTCTAGAAAGTTGTGCAATTTTCACTGATGCTTTTAAGCTTTTCAGGCCTCATGGATTAGAGCTTTTAGGAGAGACTGTTTATTTCTGTTGTTAAAGTCTTTCCTGCCAGCACTTTCCTTCCTTTGCTCTGCTGCCTGTGAAAGAGTCCTATGGATTCAGCAGAGTATTCCCAATCCACAAGGCGCATGTGGCACACAGTGATTTGCCTTTTATTTGGCTATAGGTTTTCCATACGAACCTTTCAACTCCCTCATGGAGAGCTTCAAAAGAAGCATCTCCCTTACCTTCATCAGGAGTTTGTGAACTCGTTCTTTACCACTATCCCATGCTGCAGGGAAAAACGCACACAAGGGTTTTCCCACAGAAGTGTGCTATGTGTATTTAAAAAAAAAGAAAAACCAAGATCCAGGTGTGCTCAGCTGCCAAACTTAAAGCTGTATCATTCGCTTGGACCAGCTTTTCAAGGGTTGCCATATGGGTCTTGCCCAGCTTGTACCACAACAGCATCTCCATCACTTTAAGGTGCAGGCTCCCAGAGCTGTCCTGACCACCGATGCCGCTGCAGCGCTGGGCAACTCTGCTGGGGAAACAAATCAAGTCTCCTCACGACTGAGCCAGCGTAAACGACAGCTTAGCAGAGCCCAGTGTTTCCAGGCAGGCGCGTTCTCACAGAGAGCACACGCGATGTCCAGTTCCCTTGGTGGGAAAGGCAGGGATGGGAAACAGAAGTTATAAATAGGGCTGAGCAAGAAAAAACAATTCCAGCTCACGTAAAACTAAGATTTTGAAATAAGATCTTTTCTTACAAAAAAACAAAAAGTCCCATAACTGTATTGGGGGGGGGTGCTTAGTCAAACACGGGCTGGGAGGCAGCAGTCTCTCCCCTGGGATGCTCAGGCCAACAATAACATTCACACTCCAGCAAACTGAGTTTTGGGAAATGTTGATGGAATTACTGTATCAGTCTCCTTCTAGATTACATCTCTATTACTTAGTTTCTGTAAGAGCGGAAGGACTGGACTAATTAATACAGGAACTCTCTCATGTCCCAGTTGCAGGGCTCAGTTTTTCAATGCAGAATATCCCGATTCAGGCAGAGCAGGGACTACAGCTACCTGCCTTGTACCAAAAGCCAGGGCCGAGCCTCACAGTAGCCTCATCACAGGGCTGCATGGCTACTCGCATGCATTAAATCACTCGCTTGCTCTTAAGAAGGCAGCATTAAACCGTCAGCGTGGTGGCCCTGTGCACGCGTGTACAGCAGCATTCCCGCAGGGCTCCAGGCTGCTCACGAAGGAGCCCTACCTCAGCCAGCGGATGCACGTGCAACGAGATCGGCAGGGCCTGGTTTATTCCTTAACGCCCAAGGGCCCGCACAGCTCAGCCCCGGCTATGAAAGCACAACTGAAATCTCCTTGGGCTGCTTTATGGCGCTCCTCGCTACCGTTATTCAAACACCTCATACGCCACAAGGACGTCATAATCCGTAATTTCTCAAAAGAGGCACAAAGAAAGCAAGGCCAAAAGTATTCACAAACTTTGGCTGTTCAGCTGGGAGTGCTGCTCGTCAGGGTTTTTTCAAAGCGTTTACTGCTTGCAGAGCACTTCTCTCCTGGGAAGGTCGGCTCCAACAGGCAGCTGAGAGGCGCTTGCCCCTCTGCACGGCCCCGACAGCCCTGTCCAGTTCCCTTGCCCGCAGCTCTGCAGGCTCACAGCAGGGGCGTTTCAAAAGCCTCCTGTACTTTTTGCCGTTTTCAACAATTTTTTTTGCATGTCTAGGTGGGCAAGAGAAAACAAAGCCATGGGCCATTTGTTCTGTTAAAATAACAAACTGCAAGGAGCACAAACCCTGCAGGGAAATGTTTAATCCAAACTGGAAGTACCAAAATCTCATCATTCCTCCAACACTTCATCTGTAAGTACATCACTTACACAGCAATAAGCTTCCTGACTCTAATGATAAAATAAAGCTGGAGTTAAAAATAATGTATAACTATCGATTTGCATGAAAGCAACAATAACAACCGACGCTCATTCCTCACCCTTTAATACGAGCATCAGATACCTTCACCAAGTGTCTAGTAATAAACAGCTCCAACAGGCTGATCTTTCAAATACTGAAACCTGGGTGAAACCTTATGCATCCATCTGAAGGGATGGGCAGGGGTCTGTTACTAACTCACCATCACAGTGCTTCTACAGCTAGCAGCAGGAGCGCGTAGACAGATAATAAGGACAGACGAACTAGTAATTACGGCTCTAACCTTGACACCGGGTTCAATTTTTCCACCTTCAAAGACTTCATGTGTGGCTCTAAGCAACTAACCTTTCTTGCCCCAAACTTCACCCTCTGTGAAAAGGGGACAAGAGCACTTCCCCCCTGAAAGGCAAGGCTGGCAGAACAAAACATGTTAAATACTGTACTCTGATACTGCACCAATGGAAATTATATCAGCACTGAAAACAGATAGGTCACTAACAATTTCAAATCAATTTTATTTTCTTAAATTGGTGTTATACAATTTAAAGCCAAAAAAGGTCACACAAAACACAAATAAAAAAAATGTCGACAAAGTATCAAGCATTACCATATAAAGAACAACATCATACGCTCTCACAAACCTGAAGATACGTGTTATTAGACTGAGGTTTCTTGAAATCTATTAAAGACGCTACACACAAATGCTGCAACAGTAACAAAGCCATGACAATAGCAAGTGGACTACACTAGCAACTTCAATGTTTTTCTCTCTTTTATTTTTTTTTGCATTCCTTGTTGTCTACAAAGCAATAAATATTTTTCACCAAAAAAAGTTGGTTTCACGCTACATGCAGTTAGATAAAAAATAAAGTCACCAAAGTGATGGCAAAATAAATCACCTGTCTGATTTGTTTTTCTTTCTTTTTTTTTTTCCTTTTTTTGTTTTTTTAATTCAAGCACAGTGGCTAAGTTTCAAGTATTGAGAGAAAACATATATATATATACACATGTATGTGTTTCTGTGCGTACATATACATACACACACATACACACACATATAATTGTATGTATATACACAAACACATACATATATATATTGGTTGTAGGTCTGTAAACCACAATTTTTTGGAGCAGTATATATTTGTATATATTGAATGTGGACAATTTTGATACATTCAAGTAATTAAGTACAGCTGGAAGGTTAGTGCTGAGCTTGCCACATACATGGATCATTAAACCCGCGGCATAGACATGAATCCCGGGCCATGCTTCTCCTCGGCTGGAAGCTATCGGCGTGCGCTCGTGGGGCGGCCGTGAGGGTTCAGGCGAGTAGCAGGCGTCTGTATTGCGGAGGCAGTCCTGGCTTGGTGCTCTCGCGCTGCATCCTGTGTACCTGCAGGACAGCCCTTGCAGAACTGGTAAAATCCTTCTGGAAGCAGTCTGGGTCTCTTCGGCATTTCTGGCTACAGGCTGGGGGGTTTTTTGTTGGTTTTTATTTGCTTTTTTAGGCACAAGCACAAACAGCCACAGAAGCAGCAGGCTGTGAACGGATAATGTAACGGAGGCCTGATACTGAAGCATTTGTGTAAGCTACACTTAAACTTCCCTGGTGGGGGCAATTGAAAGTATTTTTTAATTTCTTTATTAGCATTTCTGCTCTGCGATCAGAAACATCCATGTTGCCAAAGATGATGCCAGCTCAAAAGTCAATTAAGTTGCTCCTGAAACCCTCGTAAAGTATCACACTGAACGTGCAAAAATTGAGAGAAAAAAAGCAACGAGGACTTAACCACCATGTGCAAAATATTGTTAGATCCCCAAAAACAAAGCCTGAGGTTTCGAGTTGCTTTCAAAGATACTTTTCTGCCCAGCGCTAACAAAATACTGCCACGACTCTGATAAATTAAGAGACACACACATGCGCACGCAGACAACGGAAAGGCAGCCAGCTCTCCTCTCCCGCACATGCTCACAGCACCCGAAGCCTCAACCAGCACTCCAGCCACTCGCACCCGCAGTCTCATTTGGCTACAGAGTCTCTTTAGAAGAAATGCTGAACATAAAACCGAACACTACAAGATTTCTTTATAAAAATTAAGCAGCAAATAAAACTTTTTTAGAAAATGCATTTCCAATTGTAAGTGTGTAGGATCTTAACGCCTGTTCTTGAGCTCTTAAAAAGCACGGAGCTTTATATTAACTGTCCTTAAAAGAACACTTAAATAAAAAACAAAACAAAACAAAATCTTGGTACTGCCAGACTGCAAGTCAGCTTTGCCTGGTGTGGAGGAGGAACAGCACAGACTCTGCCGTGCTTTTTGCCTCACACTCACGAGATACAGTACAGTTAAATACATACAGTTACACACAAACCCTATATATCAATATATATTCACCCTTAGGAATACATATCAATATATGCACACACGTAGTGCAATCGAACCACCAGGAAACGAGGAAAGGAATAAAAAGAACAGCATTCCTAACAGTCGTGATGTTCCTGGGTTGTCGCGTGATGCAAAGTCAACTTCTCAAAGTTCCCATAGTGTGTAAAGTGCTCCTTTGATTCACAAAGCTAGTGTTTTCAGTTCCGGGGAGGGCGGGGGGAACAGGAAAGGGGCTATCGAACCAACAGCTGAGAGCAGGACAGCGCTAGTGCTTCCTCATGGTAGATATGTACTGAGAGGCCGAGCTGAACAGCCAAGTCTTTAACCTTGACCCCGCTGAGCCTGGGGACCAAGGGAGGAACGGATTCATTTTGGCTTCTTACGAACACAGGGACGTTACGTGGTGCGTTGGCTTCTGGTTTTCTGCGCAGAGTCTCTTTCCCTGCATCGTTTGTCCATCCGGGCAGAGAGGCAATCCACGTGACAGCCGCGGGAGACGCGAACTTCCCCAGCGGCAACGTGTTTCCAGCCTTGCGCAGGAAGTCCGCAGAAGGTGGGAGCTAGTTCAGCAATAAACGGAGCTGCCTCCCCCTCTCTGCCACACAGCATGCGCTCCAAGGCAAAAACATGTATGAGAAGGGACAAGGGAGAAAAGGGAGGGGAGCCTTGGGTTGCCAGGAAGCTTTAAGATGCCTGGCTATCAGCTGGGGTAGGGGAAAGTACACAAACTGGCCTTGATTTCTGAATGACACCCTCCAACATTAACTGAAGCCAGCAGTTTCAGCACATCCATTGCCCGCAATGGACACAGCACTGGAATACCCTGTTCTTAAACAAGAGGGATAGGCAGTCTTTTCCTTCAAAGTGCTGGGAAGAAGTGGAATTATATCCTTCATCCCCTCTGCCAACGAGGGAAACCTTTCCACATCGGCTACGTCTTCACCCAGACTTTTGGACAGGGAAGTTTTGTGCTTGCTGCAGTCACACATCCCCACAAGAGAATCCAAGTCTGTGGAACAACTTCCCAAAGCCTCAAAACACAAAACATGGAGCAGTTCATCCTCCAGGTCTCCTACTGCCAGGATCATTTCCCGTCACAGCAGCAGGCCGTTGGAAACAAAGTGATCAGCCGGGGCGAGGTGCGTGGAGGGGATGAACCTTAAAATCAGGCGCAGAACCCCGACAGCAGAGCTGACAGCCTGCGCTCGATGCACAGTTTGCCTGGGAGAGAAAAAAAAGACACAGGAAATCAACTTCGCATTCTCCYGGCACTATGAACACTACCAAAATATGCTGGAGTTGATAAAATGTGAGAATTTCAGCTAGTGCAAGCCCCCCTTCTAGAATCATTACCATGTACTGACTTATTCCAGGTGAGGATCTAACCACAAACACCCTGCTGAGGAGTGGAATAATCAGAGATCCAACAAAGAAAACCAGGAGGCAGCAGTTTTAGTGGAGGTATCAAGATGTTGGAAAGGACCACTGTCTGCCACTACCAGTTTATTCATTTTAAGTTAATGGAGTGGCTTTTGCCAGCAACCAAGGTGGCTCAAGGTCTCAATGCCATTTGTCATGGCTTAAAACTGAGAAAACAAGTACAACCTAGCCCAGCGTGATCAGTGCTGGATTCTTGCCTGCACCAGCCTGGGAACAGACTTTTTCAAAAGCTTTAGGTTTGCTGGAATTCATTCCTCTACCATGAAGGCTTTCTTATTTCTAGGTTCATTACTTTACTTTTCAGAAATAAATAACCAAACACACATGTATCTAAGATATAAAATGAAAAGCATACCTAGTACAGCCTACCAGAGAGCAACTCACTCAGGGAGCTGGATATCAGTGGGGGAAAGAAATCTATTAGGTGCATGAACCAGAAATTTGTATCTCTGGACAAAAGATGTGCTTTAGGTTTGGTAAGAAACGGTGCCCTAGAAGCTACTTAGCATTCCCTATTCACTCAGCCATCCAGCACTGTACACCACCTGCCAATCCCCTTTGCTCTCCTTCACTGAGCCTCATGTCAGCTGTTAAAAGTTGGTGATAATTAACTGACTGATTGCCTGTGAGCCAGAAATCTCTTCTCTCATTACCTATCCAAGAGCTCTATCTACATGCAAAACTAGGGCAGCCTGGCAGCATTCAGGGTGCTGGCCCATGAAACGCATTCACTAGCCAGCAGAGGGAGAGAGATGCAGTTTGCCAGCTGTGTCTTTTCCCTTCTGCAGCATTGACACCATCGTGGCCTACTGCTGACGGGCTGGTTTAGCTGTGATGGAGCAGAGCTGAGGGCAAGTCAAGCTGCTCTGACAGATGCTGGCTACCCCCAATCCCCGCTGCCTGCCTCCCATAGAGGGAGAGAACACAAAGATGTCCAAACCCCAGCCAGAAGGGCAAGGAAAGTGTGCTTGGAGCAAGGGAGGTCAGTCCTTCCCACCACGCATCCGTTACTCGCAGAGCCTGCAGCAACAGAGAACAGCACCCCTTCGCAACAAAGGCACTGCCTAAGGGAGGCGACAGCATGGATCAGCAAACAGAGGGATCCATCTGTCTCTGGGAGAGGAAGCCAAAGGATGGCAAGCAGGCAAGGGTTCAGTTTTCACTGCTACAGTCACTTGCTGATGAGAAAAATGTCTGCTGCCTTCTTAGCCAGGCCTGGGGCAGGCGAACCCAGACAGGTGAGCAGTCCCATTTTAGAAGTCATGTGTTGGAAGAAGCCCTCATCATGCTGATCAGCCATCTCCGCCTGACAGCCACTGCAGTTTCACATTCCCAAGCGCTCTGTGCAATCAGGCGGATGGTTCCGGCTGGAAACCAAACCCAGGCCTTTGCTGCTGCCAAACCACTTCCTTCAGCAAGTTCTCCCATGCACCAAAAGCTCAACAAAGCTCTGGCAACTGCTGTGCAGGGCAGCTCTCAATATATGGCTCAGAACAAGGACCTGCATTTCCAAGTTTTCCCGCTGGGAAAGCAGGAGGCCTGGTGGCTAGGAGGTATTACAAGCCAAGAGATCTCCACTATATCCACTAAGATGTAGCCAAACATAAAAAGGATGCTGGATACTGAAACACCTGATCCATGCAGCTAGAAAAACACAGCATGGTCTAGTGAGAAACCAAGCAGTGAGCACTCACATTTAGTGATGTTTTCTATGTCTCCCTGTTCAGTGATGATGTTCAGGAGCCCCTCCATCAGCAGCAGAGCCTTGTGGTACCTCTGTGCGCAGTCCTCTCTGTGGTGGAACATCTCATCCAGGGCTGCAGATTGTACCTACAGGCGACAACCCCATGGCAAGAGCTTACTCCCAGACCAGAGCCAGCTCTCCCAACAGTGCCCCTCTGCTGTGTGAACACCTCCTTGTCCAGCCCTCCAGGGGCTGCACGTAGCATCAAGAATGAAACCATCTACTAAGGCCACGGACAGGAACTGTTAGTGCCCGACCCTTGGCTCTGTGCAGACCCTGTTTCCAGGCACTGTATGGTTATTACCATTTGCACAGCATAGCTGAAGATGAGCTTCTCTGCAGTGATGCTGTTGATCCGATCCATGAGTTTCTGTTTGTCCAAGAAGAACCTCTGGAGTCTCATGTTGAGGCAGTGGCAGGATGACACACTGGATTTATAAAGCTCATTCAGCTTCTTCACAACTAGGGCAAAGGAAGGAAATGCTTTGGGCTCTACTTCCAGTTCTCCCTGTGCCTCCCATTCCACATGCACAGGACTCCATGTAAGCAACTTGGAGCCAACTGGGTTGTATTAAAACCAAATATGAGACCAACAGTGAAGTACCCCCTGCACCAGCAGGGCTTTGTCTTTTTCCTGTCCTTTGTCACCTTCACCAGTTATAAGCCTGCACATGGCAACACCTACACATATGCCTAGTTCACCTGAGGCCAGGTCTATTTTTGTTTCTTTCAGCTGCCACAGGGTAGAGCAGTTTGCACAGTGCGAGATGTCTCACGCATCACCAGAAGCAATAGACATGCCAGATACAAAGCTTCTGTTACTTGATGGGTGATGATGTGCTGTGAAAAAGTATGTGACTTGCATGAGAGCTGTTAGAGCTGAGCGTGGATGAGCAGCACTGACTAAAGAGTAAAGCCAGGCTCTCTTGGGAATCTGCTGTCAGGTTAGGGACTGAAAGACCACCCTTGCTCAGAAGGGACTTGAAAGGGGGAAACCCAAAGCTCCTAGATGAAATCAGGAGGGCGAAATCAAAAACTCCTTGAGAAGGGTTTGTGCTTGAAAAGCCAAGACAGACTTTATTTCTTAAAAAAAAAAAAACAAATAAAGCAATGTCCTCCTTCATAAAATTCAACCAGAACTCTGGGCATTGCCCAAGTTACTGCAAAAAAGCAGCAAGCTGTGGGTAGGGACCCTGCCTGGCGCACACTGCCAGGGACACTCGGTGCGACCCCTTGTCACATTTCCCCACTGGTTCTACTGCCCATGGGACCAAGTTACCTAAGTACCTTGAAAACCCTCTTGTCCTCACTGCTCCTTGGAAAACCTCAAGGGAGCAGTGCTGTGTGGGGAGAGAAATAAGAAAAGAGAGCCTTGCCCAATTCCCACACACCAAAGGAAGAGTGCTGCTATAATCTACCACTACAAATCTGTCCATGAAGAGGAACAATTTGTTTGGGTTATAATGACTTTCCCATTAGTCTGGACATGTGAAAGATGTGTAGAGAAACCTGTGTGTTTTGCTCCACAATGCTCATTACAACATACACATGCACGTAACTTCTGGGGGGGGGGTTATTTGTTTTTTTTTTGTTTTTTTTATATACACCCTCTCCCCCAAGTCAGCAGGGGTACTTTCAAAGACTAAGCCCTAGGGAAAGGAGGCTGAGGGGTCAAGAACTTCTTGTGCTTCAAAAATCTCCCTCAGTATTATAATAATGGTAGTTTTTAAATTATTTTTTTTTCTAATCACTGAATCACAGTCAGCTCACATCACAACCAACAACAAATAAGGCAGTCAGATGCAAATGTAAGGCCATAAGAGACCAGCAAATAAGCGACTCTGGCATTACCAGCATTTTACTTCCTGTGTGTTCATTTCACTTGAAAATCATCATTGCCAAGACACATCTCAGTTTGCCAAGTAAGCACTTACTAGGATGTGCACTGTGCAGTTAAAGTGGACTTACGTCCAGTGCAAATAAGCATCTGAGACAGAGACGTACAGGGAGTCAGATAAGAGATATTCCCCTCTCACTAATTAGCACTGAAGATTCACAAAGGAGCATGAGCAGGAGTTTGAGTTCTAAAGTACACGAGTATAAAGAACACCCTGCAAGAAAGGCCTGGCCCTGCAAGGGGGCAATGAGGAACAAGCACACACGTTCTACGCGTTCAAGCACACACCCCTACACATGCTGTAGGGGTTCACACTCACTCAGGCTTCTGCCTGCCCTTGTGGTGCTTTGAATACTTCCATTTCAGGCAAATCTGTTGTACCGCAGCCCCTTACCTTGCTTGACGGTGGAGGAGAGGCACAGCTTGCCAGCTTTGATCTGCTCTATGGCTGTCTGCAGGCCAGAGGACAGAAGCTCTGCTACCTTCAGGTACAGCACTAGCTGCTCTGCATAGCTGTAAAGAAAGCACATTGCAATGCAAACAGATCAACAGGACAGTGTAGTTATAGCAGTGAGCGTCCCAGAAGATTTCTGGCACATAACGGCAGTGCTGGAAGTCCGGCACTCTCCCTAGTCCTTACCTCCACTCCCGGCTGAGGAGGCTGATCTGGTCAGCCACCACACTCTCCTGGAGCTGGTACTCGGATGCCACTGAACTGCTCATCTCGCTGGAGCTGCCTTTAAGGGCAGCAATTTCCATCACATAATGGACGAAGGCCAGCGTGAAGCGGAGGCTGCGCAGGATGTCCGTGTGCTCTTGCTGTTGAAGGGAATGCAAAGGTGGGGTTACACCGGGAGAGCTGGCATGGCAGGGAAGGCTGCTTGCCTAGCAGCGGTGCCAGTGACTCATCCAGGTTTAAAAACAGTGACACATCAGGCTTGAAATCCCCCTGTACCTCTCCTTTGGGAAGGCACAGTCAGACTCAGTGCTGAGCCCACACACCACACCAGCTCCTCCTCCACATTAAAAGGAGCAGTGACAGCCTCAGGCCAGAAATCTACAGGCGGTTCCCTGGGGAGGCTGTTGAGTCTTGCTCCAAGACAACCCACTCCCTTCCCAAGGAGCGTTCGCAGCTCTGTGCGACTGCTTTGGAAGTCAACCTGGAAGAGGGAGAGACTGCCTGCACCCTGGGCCTAGCTTTGCTCCCCATCATAGCAACGCTGGTACAAGCAACTGAGGGTTTCATGAGAGTGTGGAAACCTCCTACCTTAAGGAAAACTGCAAACAAAGCTTGTCTCACCCTATACCCCAGCCCTCACTTAGCTGTGGTCTGTACGTGCTTCCAGCTCAGTGCAGGCGAACCCTGCGTGAGGCACTCTGAAGGCAACAGCAAGGGCAACCTTTTATCTGCAACTCCTGTCTAGCCAGCGAGGGAAGAGAGACTCTCACACAAAGTGCTATGCTCATTTCAAAGCAGTTTCTCCTCTGCTATTACAGATCAAAGGGTATTATCCCATTTCTGGGAAGCTGCATTGCTTAAGTCCCATGCAAGCTTTTTGGGGAAGTTTGTATTTGTGGAAAAACTGAGTGCTCGTGGGTCCTACCAAATGAGTTGCTGTCTGAATCAAATGCAGCTCCACTGTTTGTACTTTGCCTCTGCAGAAAAGCAGCTAACCCGTTTAACCTTCAAATATTTAGTGGGTTGATCCTCTCAAAGGAGGACTGGTAAGGATCTTTCCTACATGAATTTGGGACAAAAATACGCCTCAAGTTCTGCATGCTTTTGCATGCTTTGGTTTTTTATTCACTGGCTCAGGCACTTGGCTGCTACGGCAGCTTTGAATATCTGAAATACAAATCTCTCCTCCGCTATCTTGCTACCTGGACAGTCTGGTACGGTAAGGAAGTGCTACCTCCATCTTCCTCTTTTCTCTTTAAAAGCAGATGGGGAAGTCAGCAACTAAGTAATTGTCAAGTCGTACAAGAAGTTTGTGGCAGAGCAGGAAACTAAACTGAGATCTGGAAAGTCTCAGCCTGGTATCTCTAACCAATGCACAGTCCTTTCTCTCTGCTTATATAGCTGGCTTCTATTAATTACACTGGAGTTCCTGGCCTTGTTAGGCATTGCAAGAGTCTTTCCTTCCATGGCCACCTTTGTATTGTGCTTTTGAGGCACTGCAAAACAAACTTTAAAACCTAACCTTCAATTTGCCTTGTCTGCGCCTAAGGAAACTTTTTCAAATGATAGGAGAATCATCTATCTGAATATAACAGCTCTGCTTGAGATAAACAGGGCTGCTTAAATAGCTAGATTTGAATGCCCTGAAAATGTCAGCAGAAAGCAGAAAATCTGCCAGGTTTGCGTTCCAGCCAAATCCACAGAGCACACAGGGGTCTCCAAATATGCCGAACAGGTTTGGTGCCAGGAAGGTTGTGACATGCAAATGGATTGCTGTGCTCAGCAGAAATGACAACCAAACCAAAATGACTCACTACAGGCATGAGAAGCTGAACTGAGTGGTATGAATGAGATCAAGCCGATACTTTCTTAGGATACTTCTCTTCAGACCTTGAAGAGCGGTGGCAGCTGGCAGAGCCCCATACTTCCGGGACTTTACAGAAGCATGATGCTTAATTAAATTCACTACTATTGTGATCACATCAATGTTGAAGTCCTAGCCCTGTGGCTCTGCAGGTAATTAAGCAAACAAATGCAATCCAATGCAAAACTGAGAAAAGTTTGAGCTAAACAAAATCTGGAACAGAAGAGCAAACCCACATCCTTAGAACAATGTATGCAGATCTCTGCGGTATCCAGGAGATTTTAGCAACAGCAGCAAAATTTGGATACAAAGAACCTTCCCCAGTCCTAGACAGCCCAAGGAGGTAATAGGAATAGAGCTGAAACCATGACCAAATCTGCCTCCCACCTCTACTGCAAATGGGCAGCCTGACCTACATCTCAAATATATCTCAGCTACAGAAGCATCTGCTCTGCTTCAGCCTCACTTTAGCCTGCAAAGAAGGGGAGCCTGGCAGCCCTTCAGCTTCACAAGCTGGTTCAGCTGTTCTGGTGCAGAATTTCCCCCCTCCCTGCCATAAGCAACGTAAGTGTCAGGTTAATATTTTTTTCAGATCCTTTCATTAGAGGGTTTATCACTGACTGACTCCCCAAGCAGACACAGAAGGCAGCCGTTTGATACACTAAGCTGCTCGCTCTCTCAAATTAGCTGTTACCAATGCTGAGCCTTATAAAAGGGAAAAGCCCCAAACCACCCAGGTTTTCTTCAGAAATGGTTAATACAGAACGCATCAGATAACTGATGTTTCCAACCTGCAATTTCGGCTTTGGAAATGGCAAATTATATCCCCAGACATGGGCTGTCCCAAGGACTAAAGTATGAGGCTTGAAAGCCACTATGCTAAATGTGTCCCAGCTTTCTGCGCACTGTGCTGGCCTAGCTCTCCTGGAGCCAGTTCACACCGTCTTTGAGATTGACTCCCTAGGCTGCAAGGACAGAGTCATCTGATCTTTGGATTTGCTTTCCTTTTATTCTCCCTCTCCTTTGCCCCTAACAAGACCCTGAGATATACCCACCTCCATAAGTGTCTCTTCAGGCAACTCTGGTGCCTCAAACGTAACAGCACCTTCCAAGTTAGCTGTGATCGGATCAGCAAAAGCGTACCGGAGACTTGAAGGGCCTTCAACAGCATCCCCACCAGTTCCCATTGCCAAGTGTCTGCCAGTGAATGAGCCTCCAGAACTGAGAGAGCTGGAAGACCCCACTGAAAAGGAAAATAGACAAGGAAATTAATATTTTAAAACTAGACCAGGTATTCCTCATCCAGATTGAGGGACAACTGCCACTATGGGATACAGGATCCCATCTCTGACAGGGGTCAGCAACAGACACTTTGGAGGACGATGCAAGGCCCCTGATCCAGAACAACTACTCCCCATGTAAGCTCCTTATCATCTCGGCTTACCAACTCAAGCACATTTAATGCACCTTCCAGAACATTTGTCATTCACAGAGACAATTACGGAAGCTTTCTTCCTCCCTCCCCCCGCAAGCCTTTCTGAATTCTGCTTCAGTATCTTGGGCTTATTTTATCATATGCCACCATAGTCAACTTCCACATCACGGATCAGCATGATTTGAACCATGGGTCCTTAGCCTTAACGGTATCACTGAATGAGCACCTCTGATAAGTGAGGTTTATCATAGTTTTAAAACATCAGCAATTTAGATGGRTACCAGGAGAGCTTTCCACTGCGTTCCCCACACTTCTGCTTCCTTCTCTTTTCAAATAGGAGCCTGGGCACAGAGTAAGTKACTTCAGCTGCACGAAGACTAACTCAGAATTCAGGAAACCCTGTCCAGTGTTGTGTCCATCAGACAATCCTCTAACATCATCTTTTTCCCCTCTTGACCACTGAATCCACCCTACAAGCATATCATATATAAGAGACACATACTTTAAAAGGAGCTTCTGTCCCTGGGCATTCATGGTACATTCACCATTTCCAGAGGGCTTCACATCCCCTGAGTACGCGCTGCCCAGCAGGAGGACGCTAATCCCAGCCACAGTACTGTGCTAATTCCACCCAGGTGATATTCTCCACTGTCACTGACCATTTGGGTAGAAGGGACACATCTGCCTCTGTGAATTTCATTGCTGCCTTCAAAAGGTTCAACAATATGATACGCAGTTGAACGAATGACCTGAGAGGCAGTCTCCTTTCCTCCCAAAACTCTCTTACAGTTAGCAGCCATACTTCAATGCTAAGCGGACATCAAAAGACTGACACAATATTTCCAGATCTTTCAGACAGAGGAAAGAACCAACAATATCACATTCCAAGTATCCTGTATTTCCAGGACACTGCTCACAGAAGTTTTTAATCACGATTTATGAAAAGGCTCTGCTTCTGTATCTGTCGAGCAATCTTACTCATGGCTGGCACAAACACTTGGGGTACAGAGTCTCAACTTGCAAAGTCCCCTTCACTTCTGCGTGTTAACTATAACAAAAGGAGTTGTTGCACTGACAAAGCTTGCCAAGCTGCACTGCTTGCACAGTGTCTTGGCCCAATGCTGTGCATGTGTTTTAGGTTCACTACCTAAACAGCCTTCTCTTCCAGGGAGCCCATCTGAGATCCAGTTTTGCAGGCCTTCAAGCATCCAAATACCAACCCCCTAAAAACTTGTGCTTGGATCTGCTTCCAAGTTGCCGCAAAAGCAATACAGGAAGTCTGATTTCTCTATTCATAACATTTCAGTGGGAGCTAGAGGTCCTAGCACAATGGGGTTGCTACCTTGGCTACAAGCCAGTCAGACACTTTGTAAGAGAGAGTCCCTGCCCTACAGAGCTTACACTCAAAACAGGCAAAACAGAAGAAGGATTATGATCCCAACTTTCCACAGACAATCAGGGATCTGAGTGGTTTTAGTTAAGAAGGAAATCCAGGCTACAGCCAGGAACTGAGCCCATATGTCCCCCATCCCAGTCAAGTAGTTTATTCATGGTTACATCCAAACCTTCTTTGTGGTAATTAAGAACAGCAGCATCGACTACATACAGATGAGGAACAGCCAGGACAAAAACCCAAACAAGCCAAAATGCAAACAGAAGTGTCCAAACATTTTCTTAAACTGAAGATGGACTCCAGCTCCTGGACCCTTTACCCCAGAAGGGCCAGTACCACAGCCTCAGCTGCTGGCTGATGAGACCAGAGTGCTGACACCTCAAAATGATGGATCTGCCAAGTGGGAATGCATTTTCTCCTTTTCCTACATAAGCAACTCGGGGCATAATTAACACCACTAGTACTTTTGCATAAAAAGCCATCCTGGCCCTTTCCTAACAGTACTTGTGCATTGGACACGTTCAGCTGTTACAGCTTATCCAAAACCCAGGAGGAAAACCATCAGAACACTATCTTTACGACTGCTGACCTATCAGCAACCACTGGGTCTATGAACAGCTGCAGCATTACTCCTGGAGTAGAGCAAAACAAAGTAAAAAAAATAGTTTGCCTCTCTCTTCCAGCACTGGAAACCAAAATGCCCTTGCGCCTGTGCAAACAGTTATCAGCAATAACTGGGATGGCAAGAACCAGCACGAGAACCTCAAAGGCATTTAGACCAGCTGAGCTCTGCGTATCGCACTCTGACCAGCCCTCTGCCACTGCCGGCGTTCGGCAGCAAGAAACACAGCACACAGCTCTGCCTTCAGACATTCTCACTGCAACAGGCAGGTATCAGCCCTTTACCTGAAAACATCCTGGTCCTCGTGGTCTGTGGGGGGGTTGTTCCACTGGGAGGGGATCCGACAGTAAAAACCACTGGGGATGGGCTGGCAGAGCCCCCAGCCCGGGCACCAGAGTGCAGGGTCCCTCCGTAAGCACCTGAGGGAGCTGGGGAGACAGTTGAAAGGTGCAGACTGGCATTACAGGAAAGTTACTCGGAGCATGGTGTGCCTCACCCAGCAGCTTCATGTTCCTGCACGCTCCCTTGAGAGTCCGTGGTTGCGAGCCCAGGCCAATGCTCCCTTCGGAAGCATCCCCTGAGAGCACAACCAAGCCAGGCTGGCATGTACCGCAGGACGTGAGCCTGGGCAGCGTTACGCATCGCTGCAGCTGTTCTCCCCTCCTCACTCCCCAACCTGCAAGCCCAGGAAGGCCCACCCTTGCAAAGMCATTCATATTCGAGCCGCCTGGCACAAAGTCCCCGCTCCCATGTGATATCACATTCAGAAGGGGCCAAGAGAGGAAGCCCTGCCTACAAAAATCACACCGCTAGCCAGCAGTTACACAGCACACGTAACCCACAGACCTCGGAGCCTTCCACAAAAGGAAGCAAACATCATTACACTCTTCACACACGGCAGTCACTTCCTACACCAAAAGCCATCAGATAAGAAGCTTCCCACTCATGGGAGAGACGCAGGGAAACCCTTGCCCCCCAGCCCGAGCCAGGACATCCTGCCAGATCTGCCTGGCCTCTCCCGCTACCTGCGATTTCCATTGGCTTCTCGTTGTTCAGGCTGTCGTTGCTGCCAGCTTCCGAGATTTGTGCCCCAAAGGCAGCCTTGAGAAGCAGGTCAGTGAGCCTGCCTGTGCTCAGTGATCTAAAAAGAGGACAAACAACACAATTCAGGAAGTCATCAGCAAGTTTGGGGCAGATGCAAGGTTTCAGTTAACTTCCGCTCCAATTTGTACCACTCCCAGTCCACAGCCATTTAACACTGTACAGCAAATGGTCCAGAGCTGACATAACCACAGGCCCATTCCTCTTTTAACAAAGCACCTGAAGCCTCTCCTGATACTTGCAGAAAGCTTAGGACTACTGTAACTAACTGCAGCAATGCAATTGCTGAATGCAGCATTACCATAACACAGAAATTCTCTTTAATGGAAGACACTGAAGTTAATTTCTTCCCTTAAAGAACAAGAGCCTACACGCCCCAACAGCCAAGCCTGGAGCACTTTGAATACCAGAATCCATGATCACTGGAGAAAGCTGCAAACTACAGATACGCTGGTAAGGAAAACTAATGTGAAGACTTGAGCAGCTTTGCGTCCTGCAATGGTCACGACAGTCACTACCTAGCTTTCAAATGGCTTTCTGGCCCGAAGACCTGGGCCCACTGCTTGGTAGACAAAAAACATCTCTCTGCCTTCCTGATACAGAGACAGGCTCCAAAAAGAGCAAGGTACCTATCTGCATAATTGCAGGGAGTCTGGTCTAATACCCAAACCCTTGATCCCCGCTTGATGAAACCCTGGGCAGTAAACACAGTGTGAAGCTGCAGGCAATCTTTTGCATTTGAAAATCTAGGCCATGGCCTGACGCTGTAGAGGAAGACTCTAAAATCTGCATAACATCTGCTTGCAACCCAAGGGTGCTAGCAGATTACTGCAGAACATTTGTAGATGCTACATTATGACTTAAGAAGTGCTGGGGTTTGAAATGTATCCCATTCCTCCTGCGTTAGGGAATGAAGCACCACAGTATTTCATACTTCACAGCAGTCAGTGTAGCTCACCTGCCCTTGACCTCTTCCACAGGCCTCAATCCCAAACCAGTCTGCTGGCAGTGGAAATGACCCATCTCCTTCAGATCTGGCAGGGTCTTGTTCCGTGTTGGAGTCATCATGACCCCCTGATGGGCCAAGAGTGTGAGGAGATTCTGGGAACTTGGGGTTTTGGGAAACTCAAAAGGGGACACAGCCTAGGGAGAAAAAAAGAGAGAGATCTGTTTCTAAAATCAAAGGATCAAGGTTCTTCCCCCCCCCCCTTTTTTTTTTTTTTTTACTAAGATTAAACTGTACACTTAAAATATGCCTGAAATAGGCAGAAATCCCAGCCCACACAGTTACTTGCCCCCAGTCCCAGAAAAACTAAAATGAAAGCAGAAAAAATCCTGCTGAAAAATTGCAGCAGCCTAACACAAGCAGAGAGAAAATGCTGTCACAGTGCCAGCTTCACACGAGACACTGGGGCTGCCACCTGCTTAACTGTCTGCCACCTCCACTGGGGATTCCTACTGGGCACACGCCTGCGTGACAAGCCAAGTCACTGAGTGCAAATCAACCTAGACACCACAGCTCACTAATGCACTTGTGTCCTAATCTGGGCAGATCCTTTTCTGTGCCTGTTTAAACCCCTGGACTCTGCTCGGATGGCCAAAAGCATTGCCAAGTGAGACCTGACCACTACGAACTGGGGCATCACCACGTTTCACATGGATCACTAAATAGCTCTTGAAGAAGGGTGAACAGCAGGTGATAAATCCAGGCCGGAGTTATGTGATCACACAGTGGTTCAACCCCAAATAATCCACCAGACCAAGCTGAGACAGACCCAGAAGTAGACTCCTAGAAATACCTTTGTAGGGGAGCCCAGGATAGTTGGTAGAGGGCTTCTCTGCATGAATTCAGACAGCTTTGGTGAGGATCTGAGCTGCCGGCAGTGCTGCAAGCCATGCATCTGCAGCGGCTGGCTGACTGGGGTATGACCAAAGTGAGCAACTAAAGGATCAGAGTGCTGCTTGGTTATCTTCTGCCTGCAGGAATGCAAATCTGACAGGTTGGGTGCACTGTGGAGCCGGGAACCCATCCCTCGAGGAGAGTGTTCGGGCGCTGAGGCACCTGGAGGGCACAAACACAGCAACGAACCACATCATCCCTTGGTACTGACACAAACAGCCAGCCTGATCCCAGGATTCACCGCTAAGACATCCAAAGGGGTAAGTTTGTATCAGGGTTCCTCAGCCTAAAACCTTCAATGGATGCATACAGATGGCATTCTTATCAGCGCCACAAAATTTCTAGGCCTGATCAGGGTTTGTGCTACAGGAGGAGCAGACACGAACAGCAGTGACAAAAAGCATGGCCGTATTTTTTCTTTCACTGCAGCCCTTACAGTGAAGGACCACGATTATCAGAGCTCAGCAACAAGGAAATTACACATCAAGCATGCCACGTGGCAGAGGGGGAATTCAGGATTTTCAGAGGGCTTTCCTCTACTCAATCCATTGCCTTCAGAGTCCCAAATTAGTTTCTGTGACAGAGGATCTGTCAGCACAGGAAGAGACTGGGGGACAGGACATGAATGGAGTAATCCCTGCTCCTGCCAACACACAGAAATCCTGGTTGGCCAAGAATCAGGAGAAGCTCCCAAGGAATGTACCTGACCTTGAATGCTCTTGAGACTATGGGTCTGACCTTATCCATAGGAATACTGAAGGAAAGTAAGCACCCCAACGTACCAGCCACAGGAATCCGGTTTCTCATTTCTGCTCCAAGAGAGGAGGGGATAACAGTCTGGCTAGGTTGCTCGGGGATCGTTCCAACTTTGAGGGAAACACAATCAATAATTTTATTCAGTGTTAAGTTTCCATAGACAATAACAACACTATGCACCACCCATTTTATAGGAAGACACTAGTCATCTCTCTCCTTCTCAGCCCTAGCTGCACAGTGAAAATATCAACAACTCCTGTAAAAAGGAGAAAGAAAGCTCTGACTGGCATTAGATTAGCCATTTTTAGTCTGGCTTTGCTGATATTACTTGAGAGAAGTAAAATATGAAGAGGCCTGTATTTCCCCACTAGAAGATTTATAAATATAGGATTGGGGATAGAGAATAGCTAGTTACATCAGAGTCCATTCCTTTATGGAAACCAGCAAATTGCATCAGTTGCACGCTAGGGTTTTTCTTATCCCCTTCCACTTGAACCGCTTGTTAGCATCTGGATCAGGCTACCAGTTATTCAGATAGCTACTTCTCACTCCAAACAACGGAGTTCGGGCCCTCTCAAAGCCAGTGAGAATTTTGCTCCGACACCAATTGGGTTCCATTTTTCTCACTCCAGCCTGAGCTGGTAAAAAAAAATATTTTGCACTTACAGAAGCCCTCTTCAGAAGATTGCAGAATGTTTCATGCAAACACCAAAACAAAGTTTGTATCTTATGAGGAAAATATGCATCTTCATTCTACTACAAGCCAAAACACTTGTCAAATCGAAGAGCCATGAGAGAACCCAACAATTTCAATTCCCTCTTACCTGGCAGCGACAGCTGGTCATAACCTCCTGTCTATGGAAAGGACATACTTGATTTTATTAGGGCAGCAATATACCTGCTGACAGCTTACCTTGCGGAGATGGCATAAATGGCTTGGCACCACCGAAGGAGAGCTTCCTAGAGCTGGGCACAGATCCATGCTCTCCAGCATAAGGAGGGGAAGCACCAGTTTTAGGAAAACCAAGAGKGCTTGTACTGCTAGATCTCCGGACCGTCCCAGACCTTGTTGGAAACAACAGTAGTACACAGATTACTTCAGTTGCCAGTTAAGAAGAGCAAGAAAAACGGTATCACCAGACACTCAAACCCAGGTACTTCCACAGAAGTGGATCTTCATGACTGTTTATCCTGGATCAAAATCCCACTGTACAAGGGTTATCATCTTAATCTACATTTASGTAGTCCCAGTTCTCCAGGGTTTCAATCCAAGCAAAATTTCACAAAAGAAAAAAAGAATGAGATTAGCTTAAATGCAAGCAGGAAAGCCTACCAATTTTTAAAAGTCATTTTTGGACTCTTCCAGACATCTAGAACAATTCTGAACAAGTCACAGCTTTCTACCTTGCCATATCCAAGGTGTTTATTTTAGCTACTGTCTTCATAACGCACTTGGAAGGTTTTACTCAAGTGTCCCTCCTGTGCTGTGCCACACGCTCCTTCGTTAGAGCAGCCTTTTAATCAGGAAGCTCTGCAAGCGCATGCTATACTATGCAGAGGTAAGCTKTGCCAAATGAACTGCTCCTTAACAAAGCCTTCATTCAGATCGGGATAGGAGACAAAGTCAAACCGAGTAGTGTGTGGCTGTCAGATCTAAACCAGCTGTGTACTACCCAGAGGAATTTCTCTCTAGGTTGGGATATTCAGAACTGCCTGGGCTCCCAGCTCCCTTAACTTCTTGTAAAACCTCACCTTARAGAATTAAGATTACTTTAATTTGCACAGGCCACACATGCAGGAACCTCAAGTATTTCCCAGTTGCTACAAAGATACAGAAGAGGGAAACTAGAGTAAGGAAAAGTCAGTGCAGCCAAACCATCACTCTGCAGAGAGATGGGAATTTTGTATATGGGGTATTTCTTAATATTTGAATGTTTCCATCACATATTAAGAACACGCACACAACCCAAACTCTGCTTACTGAAACGCCATTCTACCTCTGCAGGCTCTTTCACCAAGATTCCCATCACACTCATCTAGACGAGAAAACACTTTTTTCATCAGGTCCTTAATTTTACTCTCAATTCAGAAACAACTTTTTCCTTGTTAAAAGACTATTGATCTCAGCCAGTAGGTGGTTTTTTGGACAGGAATCATTGAACCTTTTGAAAAAAATTCTGTGCTCAAGTTGCTGAAAGATACTATCACCAAGGCATCCCTCCTCCTCTCCCTCCAACGCAGTATTAAGCTGTCCATACATACCCGAACAGAAGAAACAAAGGCATATGGGTTTTAACAGTACAAACAGGACTAACTACATTACTCAGGAATGGCAAAGTCATCTTGATGGAGTGTCACTACATCTACTCAACAACACTATCCACTGTATGTTTTACTTTACGCCATGTTTCAGAAGAAGTCTATTTCAGTAACTGAGTGAGATTTAAGGGTTTAATTCTCCTCCTCTCCTTCAACATCTCACTAAGGTGCCTCAGTCAGATGAATCCACACTCCATTCATATGCTAGGGAAAAATGGGAACCCTTTAAAACTTTAACCTTAATAAATTCCCYGTATGTCAGGTTGCTCTGTGTTTTAACACTGTTAAGTGCCTGGCCCTGAAGCAAAACAAATGATTATACACATATGTCCAGATGCTTTTGAACACGTATGTGCGCACAAAAGGGAACAGGAACCTAGCAAGGTGAAAAGACTCTTTCTGCCACTGAGATTCTAGGCATTTCTCCCCCCACCTTTTTAACTCTCCATAATATGAGCCAGCCAAAGGGCTGAATATCATCTATCATGAGCTTTCAGAAAAACATCCAGCTGATTGCAGCTGCTGAAAGATGTGGAATGTCAAACACCACCCCGCAAGACATGGCATAAGCAAGCAAGCAGACGAGCAGGACAGGTGATGTGGCCAAAAGTAAGTGCACATAATTACCACCTCAACAAGCAACATATCTTTCCACACACAAGCTACATTACACAGGCGTACAGCAGCCAGTCAGATGACAGTATCAGTTTTTCAAAAACAGTGCATTTCAAAGTTTTAGTCAAACRACTTGCCAAACATGACTAGGCATTTGGCTGTAATGCCCTATTTGATACTCCTGATGGAAAACTGGAATCACGTATTAAATGCCTGATGAAGTTTTCCCCTTCCATTCTTGAAGGGTGTCTACTGAATTCGGTGATTAGAGGAAGTGATGATGAGAGATAAATATGGCTTCCTAGGGCAGAAAAAAACATGACGCCAGTGATTTTGAGAAGATGCTAAAAGCAGAGCATGAATCATCTGATTGCGTCCATTCCTCGAGTTCCTCTGCAGGGACGATGCTAATCTCATCTCATTACACTGTGCTGACTAAAAGGAGCAAAACATGACAGTTGATCCCAGGCTGGTGGCTGCAGGCTGTGATCTGAACGCAGCAGCCTGCCACCGCGCCTGGGGTAGGCACGGCATCCCTAGGCACGGCATCCCTAGGCACATCCTCCACATGCTCTCCAGTGGTCTCCCTTCATACATTACGTGGATATCCAGGACTTTTTTCTTAGGCCCAATGCTAAAAGGGTCCACACGTTTTGCCTTAAGTACAGGGCACCTGAGAAATTGGAAGAAACTTACCAGCACAAAACCTGTCGCACACTCAAAGAGCTAAACGTAGACTAACACTGGCACAAAACAAGCTCTTTACTGATCCCTTATTATGACCAACATGTAGTGTCCACTTCTGTGTGAACTCTGAATAAGCCTCACCCTTAAGAAGGTTGGCTGAAGCCTTATCTCAGGCTGGCATAGGCATTATTACCCTTCTGGACTGGTTAAAGTTAGCTTTCAGGTATCAAACTAACTCATCCTGAAAACGTAACCCCCCACTCTGTGGAACCTCATAGACATACACTTTTATTTGAACGTTCTCTGCCCTTACTATACAACCTCTCTTTTACGACCTGGGCTGCCACTGCTAACCCAGATCTCAAAATTCTAAGAACCATGAACTACATGTGACAAAAGACAGAAGCCTGGTGTTTCATGGAAGTACAATACATTACCACTGAACTCAGGAAGTCAGCTCTATGGTCCAAGGCTGACATCTGGTTCTTCCTGATGGCCTTCCAAAATGCACGTTCTGCCTCACAGGCATAAATTGCTCATGACTTAATCAAGCTGCATAACCACATTAATATGCAACTCATGTAAGACACATCATCTATGGCATGACTAGCTACAGGAACAGATGAAGGTGAAGTCAGGTTAGTGTTGCTGCCCCATTAATTTTAGATGTTTTTCTCAACTTTTTTCTTTTATAAAGTCATCTGCCAAATAAATCTCTCCACTTGGACATCCAAGCCACATCTAGCATGAGAAAAGCTGTCAGACTCAAAAGGGCTCAGCCTGCACTGAAAGTTCATAAGAGTCATCACACACACACAGAGAAAAAAAATTACAGTACTTGGTAATAAATAAATCATATCATCACTACAAAAATACCCCAATACTAATGTTACCACATAACACATACTGTATTAGCTCCCTACAGCAAGGGGGAAAGCCCATTGCCCAGGAAAATTTTTATAGCGATACAGAGAACAAACTGCAAAACATGCCCCAAGGCRTAATACAGTGGCTGCTACACTGCCGTCACCCCTCCTCCCCACCCCGCAGCACTTACCGCGGCGAGGCGCATTGATTGGGAGACTGCAGGTTCTGCTCAATCCGCCTATAGTTATGAATTTGCGTTGGAACTGGAATGGGCACAGAGTGTCCGTACTTGCTGCTAGAAAACTGACCTGGCCGGCTGTTGAAAGGAGACAAACAAAGCCGCTTGTAAGGGATGGACCTTCAACTGGGTAACTGGAGGTATGAGGTCTGTAAAGCAACCGTACGCAGGGAGCGTCCCTTTCACTCCTCTCCTTGGGTTGCACGTTCCTACTGGGAGGTAGTTCAAAGTCGTATCGAAAGGAAGTGGCACCACACATCTCCTGAGAACGTGCACCTCTCTTCCAGCGCTGTTCCCACCCACAAACTGAAGTTAGCACATACATCCAAGCACACCACTCCCTTCTGGAAAAYTGGAGCCCAGCTATTTCAAGCCAGACTGGCCTAATTTTCAACAGCTCAGATCCACAGCCAAAGAGCACATCACCGAATAAAGGCTAAATGTTCGTGGCTCACAAAATACGCCAGCAAAGATTTTTGTTGCCAAGACCAACTTGCAATTCATGCCGAGGCATTGCTGAAGCAATGGCATCTCCATGAGTCTCGGCATGCCAAGAAGAGAACACACACTTGTGGTGAATATCAGAGTATTTGCAAGTTAACTACAGGGTGGAGAAGGCAACTTAGGAGAGAATAAAATCGGAGGGAAGGGGCAGGGGCTATATACCTATATGCCCATCAAGGTCAGCAAAAATATCACACACACAAAACAGGACAGGCCCATTCTGTAGACTTCAGACTCCTTTCTAGCTCCATCCAAGCAGGTTAATCAGCTCATGTCTGATATCTGCTCCCTCTGGATGACAGCTTCCCCTATTATTCTTAGCCTGTGTACTATGCTATACTAAAACCATGCAAACACACACTTAACTAAGTAGCTGTACTTAAGTCTTTTCCCAAAGGCTCCAGAATTCTAGGATTAATTGCCATGGTAATGTTATTTACAACTGCCAACACCAATTGCAGGGCTGTTGCACAATTACAGGAGGATCTTATTGGTAATGAAGGCTTCTATAGTCTTCCTTGTTGTCAGCCTAGGACACACACCTGGGTCTGCCCCTTAGAAGCAGGAAGTATTACTTCTCCAGGTATAACACTTGGTGCGGAAGTCTTTTACATAAGGTGAAGATGAAAAGAGACATTTAACTCAGCAAGAGGGCATGTATTTGCAGAGGGGGAGAGAGAATAGTCGTTTTATTTGGCAGTTCAAAGTATCCCATTACCAGAATTTCTTTTTTTGGGAAGGTCAGCAGTGCTTTGTGGTTTATGGTGACAGTGTTCAAAGCTGATCTGCAGCAGTGTGTCTGCAGATCTCCACAATGGGCACATGAAGATGCTCCTTAGTCAGAAGGGAGCCAATTAACAGAGATATCTTTCATCAAGGCTGAAAGAGCAAAAATTGATTCCAATTTCCTCCTACTACCCTCAACATATCTGTTGATTTTCTGAAGTTCTGTATATTCTTTCTTGTGTGTTCTTACTTCTTCCACCAAGAGAATAGACTCTTAATCCTACGTCAAAGAAAGCTTCTCATTCAAAAACACTGAAGCTGTGGTGCAACTCATATCTACCCTGGCCTCCTCAAACCAGAAGTTTCTAACCAACCCTAAATTACTTTGAAAAGATATACCTGGAACATGCTCAAACATAAGCCCAGCAATAGAAAGGGAACAAATTCCCTCGGGAGAAAGGAAGAAAAGATGACCAGCAATGAAATTAATTCTTTACCCTTGAGTACTTCAGTAGAACACCACAATCCCAACCAATACAATTTGAGGACTTTMGTTTGCCTCTAAAAGGCAGCATGGAGGCCTTGATGCTTCACTGACATAAAATAAAATAAAGGCATTCAAGGCTCCTGATTGCTCTGTGGAAAGCTGAATTTCTGGGGTCCCTGCCTTCCATCAGCATAAAACACAGAGCCAGACAGACAAAGTGAACGGAACTGACCAAGAAATCTGAGGGTCAACATCAAACTTTACTTTGAAAATATCCAGACTTTCATCATAAACTTCAGACACTCTCTCTCCAGTCTGGCCAAAATCATTTTGTGGAAGTGAGCTCTTGAGTGAAAGGATCCTCCCTCTGCCCAGGAGTTATATCAAGTCTTCACAGAAGCCAGCTTCCTACACTGGGTATAAGTTGCAAATGAAAACATCCAAGCTAACTGACATAAATTAAATCTGCTAATTGGMCTCAAGTCTTAAATGGACCATAAATTTGCAAAGACCAAGAGATAAAGCAGGGACAGGGAGTTTAATTACTTGCCAGTAATTAAAAGCTCTTTGAAAATGGCATTATATCCATTGCTTTGGGATACACCCAAGGAAGTATCTTTCATTGAATTTAATAAGCATCTTCAGCAAGGAAGTGCTTTTAAAAGAAGCCCAACTGTTAACGTATTTTAATTCTGTCTAGTCCTTACCCTCTTAGTTAACACCAAGGAGAGCTGCTTTAGAAAGTACAATGACATCCTGAGGAATAGCCCTTGCTTTCTGTCCCAGTTGGGCTGCATCCAGTATTGCTTGCTAGCCTAGAGCCACACATGAAAGGGAGAACTCCTGCCTGCTAGTGAGGGAGGACAGAAGGAGTAAAAATTAGGCGTCCTTTGCGCTACTGAAGCCAAGATCTGAACGAGGAGGCCTCATGGCATCTACAGTGAAGGGCACTGAAACCCATGCTAATAACAAGGGTGCACCTGGATAGCACCAGTTCAAATCACTTTTCAGGGGCAGATCAAAGATCATATTTCACCCTCTGAATTCAGAATGGCTGCTCCAGTCTCTCACTACTTGTTTTATTCCCCATCCTAGACAGGATAGAAAGTAACTTTTCAGGGTTTCTTTAAAGCAAACAGAAAAATGGAAACCAGCACTAGAGGTTTTGGCACCTGCTCCAAGAAGCTGCTGGAAATGAGTAGGAAAGACAGGAGAGCAGAAGTATCTTTAGATCACAGCCACTGGCAGTGACTTTCTACCTTCTAATCCAGTAGAATACAATTAGGCCAACTTGGTGAAGAGAGCAGGGAACAGTGAAAAGGGGGTGGCATTTGTAGTGATCTTCCATGCATTTTCACTCACTGCTGTCCAGAAACAAGGCCAAATCTTTTAATCAAGACTGATCCCCAGAATGCAAAGTGATCAGYTAAAGAATAAGCTGTTAAAAAGCATAGCAGGCGATGGCATAAGAAGCCTCACACAATTAAACTCCACACTGTGGTACATGCTGGCCAATTAATCTGATCACGTCAGCAAGGCTTTGAGCTATATTCTTCTCCCTTGTATTTGTATGCTTTGAGGCTATGCTTCGTCATTTTCTGGGCTCTGTTTATGTGAAGAGTGTTTTCAACACATAGCTTCATACTATCTTCTTTTTTTTCTTTTTTCTTTTTTTTTTTTTTTTTTTTTATTAAAGAGAAGATTTTAGGGTCACCCCTCCTGCCTGCAGTGTAAGCTCCCCTCCAACTCTCCTCCCCCAACAGGTGCCATATTGACAGGACAGAATATGAAAGCTGTCCTGCTTCCCCAGTTGGCAAGCATGAGGTGGGCAGACTCTGCCAGCTCTCCGTAAGCTAACCACGCACCCTACAGCTTGAGAGTTGCTGGAATCGCCTTCTACAGCCCACTAACATGTTCTGAACAAAAATGTGCCTGGAACCACCGGCGGTGCTGGGCAGCTGTCATCCAACACATTTCTAAAGGCCAAAGCTGAGTTTATTGCAACTGGTTTAGTTGGAACTAAACCTGTGACCAAGCCTATTTGCATTCCTTACTCCAACTCCTGCATCCCTCATTACCAAACAAGGGCCCTATAGCAGCAGTATTTTATACATACGTAGTGCAATGAGCTGTTTGGAGCCTCAAGCAAACTGCAAACAACTAAGCAGGACCAGGCCTGCCCTTCAACAGCAAGGAGAGATGAGCAATACTCCTCCACATTTGTCCTCCTGCCCCTTGCCCAGCAATTCAAGCCCACAGTAGTTTCAGCCTTAGCTAATATTTTGTGCTCCAAATCACTGCATGAATTGAGGAGCAAGAAACTTAGCTGGAATATTCATCTCCTCTGCAGGCTAAACTCAGAAGGGGGACTAGTAAAACACATGTGCCAGTGGGGTACATTTACTCTCTGCTTGAGAATATTCTCTGTTCCCCCCGGGAACAGAGTTAATTCCAGCTCTACTACATTCTCTCTTGGCCCCTCCTGAGGGCCAGAAGGAGGAGAGACAGGCTCTGCAATTGGGACTGATCAGTCCCCAAGGCTGGGAGTTTCTCCTGGGTGTTTCTTGTAACCCTTTAATTCAAGAAGAGATATGGGCCTTGCCCAACACTCCCAAGATCTGTAAAACCCTCTCCTGGAAGTCAATGGGTTTAATTAATCAATGTTGGATGGTCATCACTGAACAGTCTTTCTTACCTGGATGGGCTAGGAGAACTGCTGTAAGGGGGCGAAGGAGATGGTGTCCTTCCCTGGCTTTCCAAGCCTGCTGAAGTTACCAGAGAACTCCTGGAAAACAAGACAAAGAACATAGCTGTTAGAGCCTGGGAAACAGCCCTGCTCCCCCTTACAGAGCACAGCAATGGAGCTGTGTCTGCCCAACACCTTCTGCCAAGCCTAGTCATAGGAGCCCGTGAGGCTGTCATGCTGCCCCACAATCTGACATTCAGGTCCCAGATGTTGATGGTATGGCAGACTTTTAAATGACTGACTAGCCCTTTACACTGCATTTCTCCTATGTCATTTTAAGCTGGCATAACAGCCTTAAAGCAAATGCAATACAGTTTAGTTCTGGTGGAAGATGAAGCTAAGTGTAAACAAATATCCACTTAAAGTTGTGTATGTTCACACCAGAAGACACATGTTCTAGTTCTTACAAAACATATATATTTGTATTAGCACAACTCTTCCTAACCCAAGGAACCTAGTGAAGTTTCACTGTGATGTTTGTCTCTACAACTGCTTTTCCAATTGTGAATTTGATAGGGAGTGAACAAAGACAGATGAAATAAACAGCAAGAGAAGAACAGCACCTGAAGATAAAGGCTTCTTTTCAGTATTAGTTTGGAAAACTAGCACTTTCACTCTTTTCATTCCCTATTTGCAAAACTAGAGGGATGCAGCAGAAGGGCTATCTGTATACTGTCTGCATCATGGAGTCTACTGCTACAGCAAGTTTCTAGGCTTTGGATACAGACAGGAGAAAGGGATTGGGATCTTCACCCGGCAGATCAAAAAATGGCATGCCAGCATCCCAGGCTGTGTTCCAACTCAAACCTCTTCCTGTGCCAATACTCACACAGTGCTGAGAACAAGATTGGACTTCAGTGCACATCCAGGCCCTCCCTGTTTTCTCTCTCTGTATCTCTGAAATTCCCTATCTGCAAGGGCAGAGGATTTGAAAGATATCCCTCTGTTACAAACACTACTAGGGCAGGAAGCTTTCTTCCATCTTGTTCCCAAATATAAGCACAGGCAGTCCTGTATCCATATTTCTGATTCAGACTTAACAGTGAAAACTGAAAATTGATCAGAACCAGCTATGCGACAGTCATCTCCAAAATGAAAGTTAATTCAGCAACATCTTCCCTCCATCCACCAGAACCCCAAAGTATCTAATGCACAGTATGCTCCAAAGGCTGAGTAATTTCAGTTGCCTAGGTGCTCTTACCCGCTGTACATCAGGCTGTCTTGGATTGGTTTCCCTCCTGCAGCCTCAGCAGTTATATCACCTACGGAACACGGAAGTGCAGAGACATATTAATTTGAGATCCATTCAGAGCAACCGAGATTTTGTGTAGAATTTCCTCCTCTCTGAAGACCAGCTAAGTTACTTCTGAAGTCAGCATTTTGCCAAATTCATGCAGGCTGAAACTGATCTATGTCTGTGGATGCTGCTGATCCTTATATCCTGAAGTTCTGGAAAATTTAGGCTGAAAGGGGGCCTCTTCTTGGAAGATGACCAAGCATTGACAGAGTTGTTTGGGGCAACAGGTACATGCCAACTTGGTGCAAACAATTAGCTGTTTTGTAAAAGCACAGGGGTATTATGTTGCACATAGGGCTTGGGCGCATCTGTGTCCTGAGTGGCAAAAATCCAGGGCAGTAACACGAGCTGACAGCTGGATACGTAACACAGGGGAGCTCACACCTTTGCCAAAACATCTGAACACGGGAAACCTGAGTAGCACCAGACACGTCTACCCTGGTCCTATTGCTGTTTCCAGGGAGGAATATGAAGAACATAGAGCTCTTCCTTATCATAAAGACTGCAAAGCAGAGATCCGTCCATCACAGACTCCAGGTTGCCCCCTCAAATTTTCTTTGTTAATATGAGTGCTGCAACTGTGGAAGGAAGCATCACAGCAGTTACCACCAAGTCCCAATTCAGCAAAGCACCATACTCATGGTCAAGGTTGAAGAATGTCTTTCTGCTGGTTAAGTAAGACTTAGGATGGACATACTTAGGTGCATGGCTGAACTGGGGCCCTGGCCTCTATGCGCATACATATCTTCACACAACTCATACAAAAATATAAACATATAGAGGTGCTAAAATGAAATTCAAGATGTTTGAAGAAAAATCCAACAGCTTTTTATGTTTCTTGGGTATTTTTGAAGTATAAAATGCAGTCTGCTAACTGAAATCCTGTCTTGGACTATGCTGCTGAGTGAAACTGCAGACAGGATGACATGGGAACAGCTTCTGTGAGAAGAAAACATTTGCCTGTGAGCCTACTTATCTTCTTTCCCAGGTGGATTTCCAGGTTCAATCTCTTACTCAAGCCCCCAAATAGTCTTTATTCTCAAATCCTATCTGCAAAGATAATTAATTACAAAATGTCCTATGAAACTAATCAGTGAGACAGATGTCTCTTCCAGCTTGGGAACTAAAACATTCCTATTATTCAGTCAAAATGTACAGGTTTATCASTGTTTTGACTTTCTAGCAACGATCCTTAACATTCACAATACCCTCTGGCAGAACTTCTGGTCCACCTGCAAACACATTTCCCAGAGACCAACTTACTTGAGAACTGTGCTGGGACCATAACGAAGTCATCCGTGTCACAGGACGAATTCTTACTGCTGCTTCCAGCAGAGTCCTTAGACCCGTGCAGAAAGCCAGGAGAATCTTGGGTAGGAGATGTCAGAGCCTTCTCTTGCAGCTGCTGCTGCATCTCTCCAAGGGACTGCTAATTCAAGAAGAAAACAAACACTGTTTGCTAGTAGCACAGCTACTTCATCATTCTGCTGGATCCTCTAAATCGAGCTGTAAAAGGCTACAGACAACATTCTGATGATAAACCAGGGCTGCCACTTTGCCAGAAGCAGCTGTTTACTGAAAAGGAACAGTCTTTTAAGTCCACATCAGAACACTGCATCTTTTGTTACACAGAACATAGCACCAGCATGTCAAACACACCCCAGATAAGAGGAATTCACTTGAGGTATCGCATCCCTCTGCTGAGGCTTTCTGGATCAATCATGCATTTTCCACCAACGCAATTTAGTAAGAAACAGAGAAGAGCTTTAAGGGATTTTTGGTTGTTCTTTTGTTTTGTTTGGGTAAACAATATGTGCTTGGTCTCTGCTGACACTTTAGCAGTAAGCAGCACTCAGGAACATGTACATAAATGTGTCTGTGCTGTTAGGACAACCCTATTTTACCGTAGTGCTGATGACGAGTTAAAGACAGGCCTAAAGGAAACTGAGTGTTCAATAGACAAATGCCTCTCAGGCATCAGAGAGGCAGGACAGGCCTTAGACAGCCCGTTTCTTCTCTTCCTTCAGCCAAATGATGGGTAGCCCCACAATCCTTACACCTTACAGACAGATGGAGGAGGCTGGGTGGTTTAAGAAAGCCTTAAGACAGCTGAATTACCTTCTGAGCAGATCATAAGCAATCTTTATCCTAATGCATTTTTAGGCTGAAAAGATTAAATCAGCTTTCACTTGGGCCCTGTTAAGGCCTTGTTCCCTCTCCAAAGTCTCTCCCCATAGCTGTGGGGACCCTCCCTCACTGTACATGCAGTACCTACCAACAGGAGGCAACCTCCCAGCTGGCAGAGCTGTCCCTTTTCCACGCAGCATGCTAGCTCCCCTCTGCCGGCACGGCGTTTTTCACGTGTTGAGCCAGCCCACCTCTGCCAGCAAAACTTCAAAATGCAGACCAGGTCTGGCCCACTGTACTTCTAACAYGGGAAACCTCACATCTGTCAGCGAGTTTGTACCACCCTTGAGCTTCCCAACCAAGAACACTCAGAGTCTGCTTTTAACACCATCTAGCCATCCCTGGAGCCATGAGGCCCTCCGCCAGCCCTTCTCCCTGGGATTGCAGGCAGGACAGAGGCMAACACAACTCTGGCCCTCAGGGATACGATTGCGTGAGGTTCAGAGGAGGGCAAAGCTCTCCTCCTGCCCAGTYCACGTCTGAGAACCTGCAGCAGCTTCACCCACACCAGGTGCCATGTTGCTGGAAGAGATCGTAAGAAAGGCTTGGTCCTGGAACTCCCTGAAGCAAGCTGAGAAGCCTTGGCCCAGGGAAACAGAGAACAAAACAGACCAGCAAGAACCCCAAGGRAGAGAGAAGAAAGTTCACTCCTTCACCCTTCCTCCATCCATCACACCACCGGCATTCCTCAGTGCAAAGAAGCCAAAAGGCAGCTTTCACCAAGAGCCTTTGAAAACAAGCTTTCGGCTCAGCGAGCTGCAGGAATGTCACGCTACTGGTCAGTTAATATTCTGCCCTTCAGGAAAGTTTTCTTCATTTCAGGTAACCAGAGGAAAAAAAAAAAAAAAAAAAACCAAAAACGTCAGTTCAGATCAACTCTCACAAGACCACCAGACTGTGGCCAGTCTGGTCTGAGCACATGGCTTTGCTGAACAGGCACCCGTGGTGCCTGGGGATGGTGGTCAGAAATGAGGAGGGTCACCTTTCACCAAAGAGGGGTATGCTGTTACACTACCAAGACTTTGCTCAAGTGCAGAGAGCYTGCAGTCAAATCACCAGGGCTAAACCCTGAACTAGTGACTATTTTCAGTTCCTTTCTATACCAGGCAAGGCTAACTAGCGTCATTAACGTCACCTTCTTTCATAAAGGCTTTTCACATAATAGACAACAACAAACTACTACTTCCTTGTGAAGAGGAAGACAACTTTCAGGATCCAAACCCTAAAGAAACTACAGAAGACACAGCATCAAACCCAGCCTGAAATAAGATGTTTGGTAATTTGCACCAGACGACAGCAAAAGCCRAGGCCTTATTTCAAAGGAGCAAGCAGGGAGACCATTAATAAGCACCGTACCCTCTGAGCTGTACTTACRGGAGGCGATGCCAGGTGGGAAGTAGAAGAGCTGCTGGAGGAACTACCAGAGCCTGAACTGGGATAAGAAGGCATTGGCACAGAAGCAGCTAAAAACAAGGGAGAGAAAACAAACCAAAAAAAAAGTTGTCAAAATTTAAGAGCAGTCAATAACAAAAGGTCTTTTTCATCTTTTCTCATCAGATTTATCTCATGTACCAGAGGATGCCAATTAATGGAGAACAGGAGTAAAGTCAGCATTCTGTCCAGTTATCAGATTTGCAGATTTGTGTTACAGCTGACCTATAGTTGGTGAGAKGGTTTCTGCCTAACAAGCCTCCAAGGCATCTTTTCTGTACATCTTTCCCTTCATTTGCAAAGTGGAATTCTTGATGCCCAAAAAGTCGTTTGGGCTTCCCAGGCCGCATGCGATGAAAAACACAGAATTAGTTATTCCACAAGGAAATTGTTTATTGTTTCCTATAACCCAACRCATTCTCCCTGGGTCACCTCTTCTGCAATTTGAAGAAGCTTTGCTTATTTATCTCTCCTTGTACAGAAATTGTTCCACAGCACTGGTTATTCTGGCATCACCTTTGCTTTATATTTTATTGCTCAGGATCAGAATTGCACATTTTATTCACTTTATTTTTGAACTAGTTTTTGTAACCCTTGCAGAGGCAGAAAGCTCATCCTGAAAGGACCAGTTAGCATTGACCTTCAGGCAGAAAAGATGATTAAGGCACCACAGGAGAAAACAATATTTAACTCCAAAGAGTTGTGCAAGTGAGGTTCAGTAAATAATTTAGAAGAGCTCAGCTCAGCTGAGGAGACGAGTCAAAGGTAACACTGGCTCTTTAACAGACTACTTTGCAATATTTAGTGGTTCAAATTCCCAGGTCTCCCAGCATGATACTGAATGGTACAGAAGTTGCAAAAAGAGTCTTTTACTAGGCAGCTCAAAGTCAAATTATATTATTAAAATACTAAAATGGTGGGAGAGTATAAAGACAGAGACCAAAGGCAATGCTTAAGTGAGGAGAGGAATGTTTTGCTTTGCTTCTCTTCCATTGTGCTGGCAGAAAATTAGAAACTTGTACCAGATTTCTAACTTTACAGAATCTGTTCTAAATGACTCCATGCTTAATGCAAGGAGGGGTAATAATACCTAGAAAGAAGGATGCTTCTGTTTGAAGTAAAGCTACCTCTGTCACTAATTACATTAGCTACTACAAAAGGAACYAACTCTACTTGACCAGCTAGAAAAATAAAAGCACATCTCTTTGCAGTTAACTGTTGAAAGTGTTTTAGTGATAAAAGAATGGGAAAATATGCCTTTTAATGAAAGGTGTTACAGAATCTTTTCATTCAGTCTAAAGAGGGCTAAATGACGACTAGATCAGTGTCTCCTGGCACAAACAGRGCAATCAGCTAGATACTGAATTCCTCAGTCTGACAGAGACACAACAAGATCCAACAACAGGAAAACAAATCCAAAGTGTAGACTTAAAACAAAACATGCGTTTTTAACATATGTAATCAACCACTGGAACAGTYTAGCAACGGTCACAGCGATCTCCTCCACCCTTTGCAATGCTGAAAAAGAAAGCTGAATACTTTTTTCAACAAGCAAGTTCTGCTGCAAATAGGAAATGATCCAGTGGAGCCCTGGGGCYTCTGCGATAGTAAGTGCTAGCACGACTGCTGCTTGTGACCCATGTACAGTGACATATACGCATGCACACACACATGTATAACAGCAAGAATGGGAGGAAAAAAATACTGACTGGCAGGAATGGCTCTTCAAGATATATATGGGGGAGAAATTACAGTTCTAGGTAGAGRCCCACCCCATTACTTGCTCTGCCAYGCATCTTGGCCTATCTGCCTCTCAGCTTAGGCCAGCAATAAGGAGTTTCATCAGAGGCTGAGCCCATCCAGGGAAGTCAGGCAGGTGAAGGGAGCAGAAACTGAGATAGAGGTGCCCMAGAGGAACACGAGAAGCCAGGTCAGATGAAGGGTAAGAGGCAAAAGCACTAACGAGCAGAGAAGAGGTAAGGGATGCCTTCCCATGCTGTGTTACAACACATTGACAGTGTTCACTCGCAGCAGTTTGCAAGCTAGGTCCACACACAGATTTCTTTCCAAAGCTTTGCAAGAGGCTGCCTTTTASCCTTCACATCTATCCTATGCTGGATTTTGTGCCATCGATGGGACCATGCTGTTAAAACACACTGCCTTGGCTCTGGTAAAGGAACAGGGGCTGTGGTACCTGGAGATAGGAACACTGCAGGGCAGAGGCTTGGCAAGCTGCATCACCAGCAGCCCAGGGCTCAGCCAGATGTTGCTTTTCAAGCACAGCTGGTTCATAATTTCCACAATCAGGGAACAAACCCAGGCATCCAAGAACTTGCYTGTAGAATGGAGAGCTCTGTCCTGCCTTTATCTACCTATATTTGATCGCAGAGATACCCCCCCAGAGTCTACAGAGCAGTACCTAGTACCTTCCCTATAYATTTAAAACCAGAAGTCTGATGGGAAAGTCTCCCCATTTTTATCCTGTGAACGGCTACAGAACAACTCCATTATATAGACAGCCTTTCCTATTACACAAAGGACTTTTTAAAAAGAGGTAAGTGATTTCTGAACTGTAGTCACRTATCAGCTGCAATATTTGCTTCACTGTTTATTTTTTTCCTGGAATTAGTATTTTCATTACAGTCATGTCAGGTCTCTCTCAAGGTTCATTCCATCCTATTTTTGATTTTGTGTTTATTATTGATTTAAACCTGGCTAGATTTGAGTCTTCYATTTCTGTCTGTTTGCTTTGGACAACTTTCCATTAATCGAGGAGAAAAAAAGACAAGCAGGCAGACTTTTCCACTATGAAGTGGAACTCAAAATTATATCTGCATTAAGCACAACTTTAGATGCAATCTGTTTAATCGTATTATTAAAGAACAGTAACCTCCCAAAGTCAACATTGTAATAGGGGGAGGTCCAATTCAAAAGATCCCATCACTAGAAACAAAGCGTTTGAGTCCATGCATGTAGAACAGTGAGGTTTGGCTCTGACAAACCATCTCTGACCACCATATGCCTGTTGGTGCACTTTTTGTGGTGTCAGCCATACAGGACAGCTTGAAAGCAAGACACTTGCTTCCATCTTCTCCACACACCCAGGCACTCCCAGTTTAAAATTAAAAAGGGTGCAAACACTTGGCTCATCATGTTTTCAGCTCAAGTCTGAATGCAGGGAATGTTAAGATGAATTGTAGGCCCCCACCCAAATCCAAAAATTGCTGGATTGCAATTGTAATGTAAATAAATCTGTTCTCATAATTGCCCTCTCCCAACTTGTTCCAGCAACAAAACAGTCATCCTGTACGTTGCATAACCAATGTCAACTGGTTTCAAAATGGGAGAGCTAAGAATCATAAAGACAAGCCTGTGTCCCAGCTGCATAGATCCTGATACAGGACTGGATCCTATGCAAGAGCAGTTGCACTCTATCACATACACTCCTGCAAAATGAACTTCTGACAAATCTTTCTACAAGGAACTCTAAGTTATCTTAAAAATATCTGAGCCTCAAACTTTATATATATATATAAAGGCTTTGTTTGGAATCCAAATCCAACCCARACACTGAAGGGATGCACTTTTGTGATTATCTGGATTCAATCAAAACCAGTCATCAAAAGTCACTCTTAACTGCAATCTGACAAGTCTGACAAGGCAATAGTTTGAGTGCAAAAACGAAAGGCACTGGTTTGAAAAAAACAAACTTCCTTGCACTTTGAGTAAAAGAATTGCACCATTAAAATCTTTTATATGCAAAAGTTATGGTCATTTTTTGCTAGTTTTTACCTGAGCATTTTATGCACAATATGGTTATAAAGATGATAAAAGTCAGATGTCCCAGACACTGAACCATTTCACTGGCATTATATATTACGCTTATGAACAACAAGCGTTCACACTATATATTCTCTTGAGTCAGAGTAAAGGAGATACCAGTCTACCATTCATTAAAGACAAGCAGAAAAATCTCCAGAATATTTTGCATGGGTACCAATTACATTGTGTTTACCGAGGGAAGCCTTGCGCAAGCATCTAATTATGCCTTCTTATGCATTACTGCTGTAACACTACCCTGTGCCACACGCTGATCAGAGACCTCGCTACAGACAGACGACATCGACTAGACAGTGTATTTTAAAGACTTTATTAATATTTTTACATATCTAAAATACATGTTTAATCACTGGTACAAAACCCACAATATAAAATATAAATAAACAAAAAGTCRTAATTTAGTGTCTTAGTTAATAAAGTTAACAGAAGTTAGTCAACAAAACTCAAGGCCTTGAACCACTCTKCAGGCTAAATCCTGTGGCAAACAGGCAGCTTTGCAGTACACCCTGGATGTCAGAAGACTTAAGTACTTGAYCACTAAAGAAATGAGATGAGAGGAGGGAGGACAGGAGAACAAACATCCCTCCAGACTGCAGAGGACAGGATGTGCCTGCCAGAAGTGTTGCATTTGAAGATTGACGAAAACATCGATTTTGCTAAGTGTCTTGAAAAACATGACAGTTTGTTTAAACTGGGGTTTAAAACCCTCCAGGCAGCTTCAAAATTATCCACTTAGAATGATGTTTGAGAATTCCAAGATTTTCCTGAATTCCAAAATTTTGTTATATTAAAAAAAAAACTTCCTGCATAATTGCACGAGATGGTGTACCAAGATATATCAGAACAGAATAAACAGTTTATGGCTCTTTATTTTTAATCCCTRTGTTTTGACCAGATCTGGATCAGCCTTGATGGGGCTCAGAAGCCTAGGTTGTGTTCTCAGCTCTGCACAGCGGTGGCAACTCCTGTTCTGCCTCTGCTATCCGAGGGTGAATCTGCCTGCAGRGGTACAGGCCATCACACTCTGGTTGGCTGCAACCTGATGTGGAAAGGAGGTGGGTGGCTCACTAAAACTGGCTTAGGACCTAAATGCACCTGCAGTGCAGGCACATCTGAACTGGAAGCTCCTCTAGGCAAARGCTGCACAGTGGTCCCCGAGTTTAGCTGAGGTCTTGGTGCATTGGTCACTTAACAGCTACTATGCTGAAACACAGAAGCTGGTACGGATTACCTAACAACCTTCCTTAAGAGAAACTTGCACACCCAAATGTTACTGACTTAAGTCCTGCTTTCACTGAAGTCAGGGTAGTCCAATTATCAGGTCCCTGGGAGAACAAAAATACAACTGCACACTGTTTCTCCCCCCAGCTCTCCATTACAGGCCTGAGGATGCCGACAAACAAATCCAGTCTGAGCATGATTCAGATGCAAATGCCTGCCCCTCCTCCTCAATCCTTCCCACGTTCACGGTGCAGAGCCACACACTTAGATGAAGCAGCACGATAAACTTTCGTACTGGTCTCAGTTCTGCATGCAAAGCCGGGGAGCTAGCCCCTGAACAACTGTAACCTTGTTAAGTCATTTACTTCATCTAAAACTGTGTAAATATTAAGCACGCTACCACGTTAAGCAGTGTCCCGTACATCTCGGACGAGTTCTAATTGAGATCACTAACACAGATGTTTCCTGACACGCTGGCTCCTCTCTAACCTACTTAGGAATCAAAAGACCATAATTTCCACATTCAGCCTTTCTCATCGAGGGTCTTCGCTGCACTTCCCAACTTCCCAGAGGCCTTCATCTATCACTACCATCTGACAGCAGCAGAGACCTCCAGAGCAGACTACTACTATCTTCTCAAGTAACAAACTTCTACCAGTGCACAACAGCTTGAAGACCTCCAGCAATGAAGAGATACTTCTCTCACATTTTTGAGATCAGCAATGGTGTCTCCTGCCTGGAGAGGGCTCCAGGTTGTGGACACAAGCCTGGAGGTGGGGACCAACAGGGCAGGAAAGAGGTCTGGAGTTAGGAGAGTCCTTACCTACCCGTAAAGGTGCCCTCTTTATTGGGCCTTCACCCCATGCTATTAACTTTGGTGCAGCTGGGGGCAAAGGCTGAGCTAGGAGAACAACCCTCTGATCATGACGGTGCCTCTGGTTTCCACACAGYGAAGGTGCAGGAGAAACTGGAAACTGAGGCCAAGTCAGGAGAATCCTTTCCTGCTTGCATGGGGTTTTCTGTTCCCCAGGCCAATGAAGCAATGGAGCAGCTGGAGGCAGGAGATGAGCTGGTGGGCAGGCAAGACAGGGCTGAGGCAGTCCTTCCTTGCCCACAGGGTGATCAGGCTTTGAAGGGCTTTTACCACACAGCAGTGGCATAGCTGGTGCTGAGAGCTGGGCTGGCTTAGGAGAAGTCCTGCACAGGCAGAATCCTTTCCTGCCTGCAGAGCAGCCCTGTTTTACAGGATTAGCCCCATATCTTGCTAGTGCAGCTGGAGATAGGGGCTGGGCCGGCTTGCAAGCACACCTAAACCAGAAGCGTCTTTTCCTGCCTGCAGGATGGTCACCTAAATACACAGTTAAAAGTTTGTATCAGGAACAACTGAGAAGTCCTGCTCTGGGACCACCAAGGCGTAGGCAAGAGGTTGTCAGGTGTAACAAGGGTGTCAGACAAGGGGGCATCCACCACAACATGCATCCAAGAGAGGCTCCGTGTTCAGAAAGCATCGAGCATGCTTCCTCTGAAACATCCAGCCCCTGTAAGTTGGGGTCCCCAAATCAGCCACTGCTGAAAACCTTGGCTCTATCATTTATTCAGGAGATTAAAGGCCCAGAAGGATCCTTCTAGGAGGAAGGAGGTGACTACATGCAATTCTACTAGACCAAGTCTCTTGGCCAGAAGAATATTATCCCATACATTGGCAGCAATTCTGTATTGTTTTCTACTGAAAACAAATCTCTGAATCACAGTATGTGCAGTAGGAAAATTTCAAAAATTTTGGTTCAGAAGAGGAAAGGAAGGATTTTCAACGGAAATATGTCTTTGTCTCAGCCAGTTCTCACAGAACACCCTAAACAAACCCCTCTAAAACAAAACTTAGCAGATTTAGCAAGAATTTGGAGGTAAATCTTGAAACAAGATTTGGTAACTGGAGCCTGTCATTTCACACAGCCAACCCAAGGTACCACCTGGCCTAAAGTCGTACCAACAATATTAGTTTTCCTGCACACTATTCACTACCATTAATTGTCTTACAGATGTAGATGAAAGACAAGATCATGCAGCATAATCCTGTTTACCTACAAGCATCCCCACTGGCCAAGCACTTCAGAGAAAGCAGCTGAATATATTTCAAAGCTAGATTTACTTCTAACTTTAAGCTTCTAAATAGCCCCCAAATCCTCCCTTTGAAGATAATTCAGCAAAATTAAATACATTTGTTGGCAAAACCTGGACACAACACTGATGAAACCTCAATCCAYGCTTAAATAACCCAGAGAACAGAGAGGTCTCTATTTCTTTTTGAACTAGAAGCAAAGACAGACATGTCACAGTTCAGAAAGAATAGTAATTAAAATGCAACACTTACATTTTTTCATAGAGGCACTTGCATCCAAGAATGGGTGATGGAAAAACTCATCTGGAAAAAAAAATAAAAAAAAATCAAGAACAATGACTCAGTGAAAGGAAATGACTATAAAAAGTTTACAAAGCAGTTTAAAAAGCATAGCAGGTTACAGTATTTTTACAGGGAAATTTTTTCCATACAATCTAGTCAACTTCCATGGCTAAGTGACTGACTGCTATTGCATGTAGTACTGGTCTAAGAATACAGCCTTGGGACTAGATGCAGGACCTGCTCAAGAAAAACTGAAGGGAAATTATTTGGAACGACAAACTGCTATGCAAGTATGAAGGAACAGCGTCTCCTGTGCTCCCAGCCATCTCTGCAAAATCAGCTTGGGGGGGGGGGGGCAGGGGACAGTAGATCAGATGGGGCAGTTACACAAATGAAGAAAGGGAGAAAAAAACCTTTGTCAAAAGCATGGCCAAAGGACATGAAGGTTTGAACCTTGGGACTTACCACCAGTACTAATGGCTTTTCCTTCCGCACAGGGCCTTAAAGACCTCAGTAAGATTTTGCTGCAAGCTACCAACCTGGGCTGCCAGGGAGCACACGCTAAGTTAATTAAGACTGCTCCCCTGTCTTCCAACAGCTGCRTTACACTTGCAGGAATGGGAATTGGTTATTGAGGGCCAAAGATGACTGGGAATATGTTGAGAGCTGGCATTAGCATGTCTGTGCAGCTGTGCCAAGAGGCAGAGATGGAAAGCTCTCATCAACAAAAGGGGAATCCTAAACAACAAAGCAGCACTAAAAGGAGTCAAAATCCCTGGCTAATCAGGATGGCAAGTCACCTTAATTGCAGGGATCCAAGAGCGCTATATATTTAATCACACCAGACTGCTACTAATTCTACAGAAGAGGCATGATGGGCAAAAGAACTTCCACTGAGTACGTCTCCATCATACACATAGCTGAGCCCATATCGCACTTAAGGCAGAAATGGATTTTCTAACAGGCTACCATGGAGTTAYGAGCCCAGAACTCCCTTTCTTTTACACTAGGCACAACAGCCATTTCTCCGATCACCGTGGGAGGGTATTCTACCGATCCACATTGAGAAAAATTTCTGTCCTGGCTTGCCTGAGACCCTTTACAGGTTTTCATGCCCTCACAGTAGCCTTCCTGCTCAACACTCCTCTGTCTTTGATCCAGCGCAGTTCATCACTGACTCCTCTCCAATCTTGGCCAGCAACTCAGTCTTTCAGAAGCATTAATCATGGATCAACACTGATTATTTAGCTAGCTAGTGGCAGTTCAACTTGTTTTCCCAGCACAGATTTCCTGTTGCAACACCAAGTTTACAAACTTCAGCATTCAGTAAACAGCTCCTCTTTAGCCAATGAGTTTTCCTGATTTTTTTTTTTTTTTTTAAACTTAAACAAGCCCTCTCTTCCCCACTCCTCCTTGCAGGGCTTCACAGAGTACTGGTTTGGTGTTCAGCACAACAGAAATGATAGAAATCTCTGGCAGGGAAGCTGGAATCTCCCAGATTAGATCTGCTGTGGATGGAGAACATCCCTACTCTGATGGGAGCTCCTCGACTGCTGCGTTTCCGACTTCTCCTTCAGCCCACTCCTCTAGACGGTATCATCCCCTCAGCTGAGCTGATTCATCTGGTTACACAGCAGCCACGGAGTGGGTGGAAATGACCATTTCTTTCATTGTTCTCCTTCCCTCCTCCAGACTGCTTATTATTATTGCAAAGCAAAATTAAACAACCTTACTTATAAACATCAGCAGGAAACTTGCCACTCGAAACCCTCCTGGCTGTCCCCTAGATAATCTTGAAATTGCAAAGACCTCTGCTTCTTAGTAGAACAGCAGCTGAGATGAGCAACAAGCAAATGAAGTTTCAGCTTTGTGCAATGCTGGCACATGAATCCCCTAAAACCTGGGGGGAGCTCTGTGGAGGGCACTGCGCCCATCTCCGGAGGGACTACAGAGGGCCTCCAGGAACAGGTAGGACCACCACCCCTAGCTTCTCCAGGAAGGCTGCTCTGTAATCATCCCTGACCCAGAAGCATACAAGAATCTTAACTGCATAGGGTACAGAAAGGTAAAGGACCACTTAAAGACACCGACCATCAGGCAAAAGTAGATCTTTCATAAACAGCAGAGGTGAATAGAGCAGTCCATGGTTAGTTTCCTGGTGGAGAGACAAAGCACCTGCCTGCTGGGAGCCATCTAAGGGAAGAGGGAAATCTGCCTTGGGCTAGACCCTGAGCTGCTGCTGTACATTAACACTTTGGGTATAACCAGCCAGAGACAGCAGCTGAAAATATGACAATAGCTGGACACAGGGAAGCGCTCTCATTTAAGTATTGCTACTACTTTTGCAAGAGGCATAATCTAGAGGACTCCCAAGCTGACACTGTCTAGGGAAAGGAAGACGAGTCCATTCAGCATGTGCACAACAGAGTCTCTGAGCCCTCAGGAACGCAGAGGAGTTCAAGACCTGGCACCAGGAGACACCAGGGAAAGGAAAACAGTTGGGTAGTTGTGTCACAAGCAGGGAGGAAGCTCGGATGCTTCAGGAGAAGTGAAGAGTCAGAGGAAAGGAGGGAGCAGTCAATGAGGAAAAAGGATGCAACTGGACACTGAGGAAGCATATTGGTTTAAGTCAGTCGTGGGTCTGGTGCTTGCTTGCCTCTCAACTCACAGGAGRTGTTTTAACATCACATGGGATGTCAGACTGAGGCTGCCTTCTATAAGGCACAAGGAACATCTCAAATATAGGCTTCTATATAGAATATATAGGCGAACTCTCTCTGAGAAACAACTACATCTTACAAGGAGGCACCAATCTGTACTGGATAGAGAAAGATCCCTTGYGTGATTAAGGGCAGGCAACAATCTCAGTCCAGCAGGATGTGCTGTATCTGTTGTCCCCAGTGAAATCAAAGCATATTATCTCAACTTCCCAAGTATTAAGAGACACTGACTCATGAAGTGAATTCCCAAGAAGCATAAAAACAGCTTATAGTGGGCCAAAAAGGTTTACTAGACTCAATTTTTGACAGCAGGGAAACAGGAACCTTAAATACAATTTCTTTTGTAAGGTAGAGCAGTGTGATAGAAGATGCAGAGATCCACAGCCCAGATAGAGGAATTGCAGTAAATAGTGAGGGGCACTTGTATTCCAGTCAGTCTGCCAGTTAGCTTCAACAACTCCCTTTTGAAAAGGCTTTTCTCATTTCTGCATCCTAGTAAACGCTAGTCCTTTACATTCAGCGTTGGATAATTACGATCAGTCTCAGTTAATCCACATACTTGTTTTACCCAGATGATAGTTTCCCCAGAAAGGCTTCCCTGATATCTCTAATCCAAAAAATAAACAGAGGCTGCAAAACAATTTCTCTTCAACTAGCAGGTGTTGTCCAACCCACAACAATCTACCTGAGCAGATAAGCAACAACCTTCCCCCCACCTCCAAAAGACAGAAGTATCAAGTCCTTTTACACCACAAGTCTGACTTATTCTCAGAAGAAGGGAAATGCACCTGGGCAAAAAGTAGCAAATCCTATGACTTGCTGCAATATTGCCCAGCTGATATTTAACACAGATCTGCAGGCTTCAGCCATAGCAGCCTTGTTTCAGGAAAACCACCTAAACAGGCTTGCCCAGTGCCAAACCTTATTCAAGCACTGAGAAGCTGGGGGAGCAAACTTAGCTGTTCTGCCACTGGCGCTGAATAAGGGAAAGCAAAGCTGTTCACTGCTGTTCTCTTCCTCTGCTCCTGGTGGCTGACACATGAACAGGAYCAACCTCCTTGGTGAGAGACACTACTTACATCCTGATTTTTACCTGAGAACAGTCTAGTCTCTATCCTTGTCCAGGGAGGGGGAAGACAGAGTTGCCTTTAGATGACCTGGTCCTTTAAGAGACTCTAAGAATATTTCCAACTCTGCCTGCTTGCCCCTAAAACATGGCTCCACTAGTTCTTCAGACCTTTTGGCTTAGCTAAGCACATCTGGAAGAGGCTACCAAAACCAGAACTGCCTGGCTCCTATTGATTGTTCTCAGTCAAGAAGGAATTAGTCATAAAAAAAAAAAGGGGGGGAGGGCCCTTAAGAAGGAAGTCTCCATGCCAGCCAGGTCAGTGCAGGGAGAGCCAGGAGACTGCCAGCTGTGAGCCCTGATGAGCACCAAGGCATCCTTCCACAGGAACCTGGAGGAGGGAAGGGGCTGCAAGGCCCTGGCTTGGATTATTACTGCAGACCCAAGGAGAGGGAGGATATCAACTGAACTATCTATTAAATGGATGCAGCTTGCAGCTTTGGGAAGATATTATGAMAGAGTAAGAACAGGGGTGCAAAGTTACATATTTCACCAGGTAGCACACTTAACGCAATAGAAGTTGAGAGAGATTACAAAATCAGAGGCCAGGAGAGGGAATGCAGGCAGAAAAGCATTTGCCAAAGRCATGCCAAATCTCTGGGCTTACAAAACTTTATTGGAACCAGCACTGACCTTTCGAGCATATAATAAAAACACAAGATAATGCAACCTTCCAGGCAGGTGAAACACACATGCCACCAATCTGGATGCTTTAGCAGCACCAGCCACAACTATGAAGATTTGTGCAGTGCAATGGCACAAAAAGGGGAAGGCAAAGACAGGCAGCAGAACTAGAACCAGAAGGGAGTCTCTTACCAAAGTCCATGCGGTCCTTATGATTGCGCTGCAAAAGGCCCAGCAGCAGCTGCCTTAGGTGGCTTGATGTCTCTCTGGGGATGCTAGGATTAAAAACAAAAACACAATAAGAAAGTCTCAGCCTAATTCAGCTGCTTCTACATATTCAAGAGGGCAAACTGCAAATGCAAACTTGCTTTGTGCCTGCTAGGGTAGGAACAGGAGAAGTGCTCACTGGAGACAGGCTGAACAGGAACACCTCTATTTGCATCTTTATTTGCCTTTCACTTCCCATTGTCATCATTAAAACTATGGCTAATCTAGCTTTAAGGGGYCTCTCTCATGAGCACCTGCAGATCCTTCCCTTCCATAGTGGTGCCAGTGTCATCTGTCTAGTACTCAGCTAAGTCCATTCAATGTAAAATATGTTGCACAAGATAAAATCTGTTCTACTCATTCTAATGAGAATAAGGAGATCATTAAAAATGAAGCAGTTACTTAGGGGAAGCTTCCAATTAAGGCATTGGTGGTGAAGTTTATCACCAATTACTACCATTTTATTAAGGCATTTATTTTCAGATGCAGCTTATATTAGACCAGCAAGTGACCTTTGTCTATTTGCTCCCTTGTTATACAGTGCTTATTAATCGAAGGCCACTAAGATCAGAGCATCTGCCACCCAAGCAAGCTAAAATTAGTGCTGCTATTTCCCCACTCTGCAGTAGAGCAGAGAAGGAAATACACTCTTCAGTGACCATCACAGCACAGAGGAGCTAGTAAAACATTGCTCTCTCCCTCGCCCCACAAGCAGATGGGGGAAAGGGAGAGGCCACGGCAGTTCTTCATAACTTGGGTATATCGCACGAAGCAGGGAATAAATGAATGGATTAAGGAAGGGAAAGCAGAGTTCGACTCTTGCATAAGTGGATTCAGCTCTGCTGACTTTCCTCGGTAACTAGAAGCGCTGTTAGGGGCTGTAACAGYGGGGCCCCGACTGCAGCCACAGCAGAGCTCTCCAAATTAAGCGTAGGTGGCTCCAGCTCCTTTCGGTATTAACTGTTTATCATGGCTGTGCCCAGCAGGGCCCCCACAGTCCGCCAGGCTTTTCCCTCCCCTCACGCAAGGGTCAGCTAAGGTAACGGCATGTGCACTCAGCAGAGCAATTTTAACCGCGCGAAGCCCGAGCCTCCTCAGCAGAGCAGCACGTGGCTCGCTCGGGCAGGGCTCCACCTCGCCGGGCTGACATCACTCCCCAGCCCGCGACCGAGCCTGACCCACACGGGGAGACACGACTGCGCCTGCGCCTCCTCTACCACCTCCACCCCTGCCGTGGACCGGGTAAAAAACAGCTGGGGCAAGAGGAAGGGAAAAAACCATGCTAGATAGCATTAATAGAATCTTGTTCAGCGGGGAGTGAAACTAGAGATGCTAGACGAGGTGTGTATTTATAGGCTTGAGCATTATCCGGTTATTTTTCTATGAAGTCCTAGGCCTTGCTTGTGCAGGAACTCGAGCCCAGTGATTCCTAGAACATAGAGAGTCATGGCAAGCATTCATCATCCCTGTTTGTCCTGGAGGAGCTGCTTTTCTACCCCGACACAAAAACAGCTATAGCTGCCTTTCCACCCCGACACAAAGAGAGTTACACGTCTTCACAGACTGACGAAGGAGGAGGCCAGGAACTCTGGAAGGGATGCAGTTAAACTGAGACTTAATCTGAGCCAAGAAAGAAATAATAATAACCTTTTGTCAAGAAAAGGCATGCCTCAGAAGCACGCTGCATAACAGAGTAACTCAATATACCACAGCTAGCAGACTCTCCTGAAAAATACATTAGCGCGGGAGACCTGCAGTCCTCGAGTGCTATCGTCATAATTTATTTATTCATGACACATAAAACACTCATCCAAGATGAGTCCATTTCCCAGCAATGACTTTAGCTTTTATACGAATTTAAAGCCAAGAAACAGGCAGGTCAAGTGGTAGACCCGGGAAATCACAAAACAGACTGAAGACAGTGCAAGTTAACAGCCTGTCTGCTTCCTCTTATCTCACACCTCTAAAATGTCAAGCTTAGCTACCCTACAGCATTATTTTCCAAGGCCATCCTGTTAAACATGAGTAAGAGAACTGCCTCCTTCCTCCCATGATCCAGAATATACTTTGCCATGCAAATGAGTACAATCAGTGTTAGTTACTTAGATCAGCACTATTAAAATCGAGAGGCCTTTGGGCTTGCTCCTACTGACAGGAGCTCCCCACCTCAGAACGGCATTTCACCAGCCAGCCATCGCACCAGCTCGGGAGGTGGAGGCTGCTGGTGAGGCTTTCATGAGCTCTTCCTCCGCACCCCATTCCCAAGCTGGAGCACACCACTTCCCCTGGGGATGCTGGGAGGTGGGTGCCAGCCTGCCTAGCCCCAAGGAGAATGAAACCAAACACTGGCACTGCTGCAGTCTGAGAACAAGGTCTCTGGAGCGGTTTCATGTTTCATCCTGCGTTGGCAAGGCTAGAGGAGGCAGTTTATTCGTGTTTACTCAGGAAATAGCACAGATTGCAGCTCACGTTAAAGAGACTAACGAACTTGGAAAGCAGGGGGTCAACATTAACACAAAGGCAGCCTTGGATCCGAGTTCTGGGGTAAAACAAACAACGGCCTTGGATCTAAATTTTGGTGCAATATGGTAGTTAAAAAGCAGAGGTGGTGAGTGAAAACGGTAAATACAGTGTGTACACAGAGTGTTCAGAACAAAAAGAAAGGATTAATCCCTACAAGAACAGACATGCTGTCCTCTTACTGCTGAGTTTTCATTTCTCCTCTTGGCTGCCTCCTACCACATGCTCCACAGGCCAAAGTGGCAGCAGGGCAGCACGGTCATACCAGCAGGAGGAAGCTTTTTAATCACAGGGATTTATTTCTCTCCTAGTAAGAGCAACTACCTCAAAGGTGGGCACCCATTTCTTTTTAGGCCCTTTATGGGAAACGGGCTCTACTTTCTTCCCACACAGACTACTTGGCTCCATCTGCATGGTGGTTGTTTGGCTTTGAATTGTCTTGTTTGGGTGTTTTACTCCATCACATGCTTTGGTTCAGTCCAGAAAAGTATGCACATGCCCAATATTTAATCCTGATTGGAAGTTCCCCCCCCTCCCCAAATCAAAAAAGGAAGTACTTAAAGGGAAATTAAATGCACAGCACAGGTCATTAATAAGAGCTCTGGCTTCTTGACAGCTCTTTCCACTATCTCTCGGAGCTGTCTAAACTGATAAGGAAAAAGCATATACAGCAACTCAATGAACTTCCTGCACGTGTGGCTGCATTAACAGCTCTGCCAAATGGAAGCAAATTGTTTAAAAACCCCTTTCAACATTTGGGCAGGTAACTTGTAACTTCAGTCCTGTCTCCACACTAGGTTGAGATTTTAACAGCAGACTTGAGGTTCTGCCTTAAGAGCTCAGAGATCAAAAGAACAGACCACAGCAACAAAACCAAAATATACTGACAAATCACCGCACTCAGTGGCAGCTAGCTACTTTGCTAGGTAACATATACCCCTGTAGGATGAGGGCAGATACCTTCCCTGTATGCCCCTTGGAAACTGCAGTAGTGTCCATTTTTATAGAGGTTATGTATTTTCTCCTGTCAGTTATGATGGACATGAGCAGTTGCTGTCCTGACATGTGAAAAACGGGAATGCAATCTCCAGTCAGGTATGGCAGGTTACAGGAGAGACTGCAGTTTGGCTGCTTGCATGATTCAAGAATTGCCATGTTTTCTTCCTAAGAATCATTTCCAGCCTCAGGGAAAACCACACCTGGAAACAGACCATCAGTTGGCTCTTGAAATCACTAATGGCTGCTTCTAAATAAACCCTGAGTCTTTGCAGCATAGGAGGGAAGGAATATCTGAAGAAAGGGAAAGAACCAACTCTGGCAATTGGCTGCTGTCTGGCTTGCTCTGGGCCACATCACTGCTGAATAAGGAATGGAGGAAGACAGGTGGACAAATATTTTACAGTTATATCCCTGAGCAACGAGCCAGGAGCATGAGGGGACAGGTGTAAACACAGTGTAAGCAAGTGCAAACAGTGACACTGGAAGAATACTTACTTCGGCATCAGCATCTTGTTTTTCTCATAGAAGAGACGAAGATCCTGCGGGCTGCTGGCCTATAGAGGAGAAAGAAAACCAGTGTATGAAGCAGTTTACAATAAAGGGAGAGGATTAGTATTTTCATTGCACAGTTACTCTGAAGAACAGAGGCAGCTTTGCAATTGCTGAACCAGCACAATGAGAACCTGCAGCCTGCTTTAGATTGAAAAGCCAGTGCTGTACCAGAGCGAGAATACAGTATTTCAGCCTTCCGCCTTTTTGTCCCTGACCTGATTCTATTTTGCTCTCCCCTTCCGAGAGCTGAGCTTCATTTCAGCAGGTTCTGATGCTCAGGTCTAAGCTGGCCTAATAGCCTCACCCAGGAAGCCAAATAATTGAAGACGTGAGGACTGCCAAATGATGAATGGCAGCTCCTGCTGAGAACATGGATTAGTGCTGCAGTATTTAGAAAAGGGGCAGGGAGCATGAATCTGTGTAGAAACCAGGAACACAGGGAAACAGCAACTCAATTAGACTTTTCTACCTTAATTCCAGGAAGCCAGAAGGTCTCAAGCCACAGCCTCTATTTCTGCACAAGAGGTTTACAATCGCCAGTGTACAAGTACAGACACAAAAGTCTCATGTCTCTTCTCCTTTTGATTTTATACACCGAATAATATAGGACCACTAAACCAACCCAACTGTCTCAAGCTTCTGTGCTTAGGCAAAGTCTCTTTAATAAGGGCAGAGTGGGCTGGATGGTGTGCCACAGACATGAAGGTGCATACAAACAAGGAGGGAAGATCAAAGATTTGTGTGCGTTATTGCTGCAGCAGTGTTTAGGAAAGGATGAATGAGCAGGCAACAGGCAGCTCCTCCTGAATGCTCAGGGCTGAGAGAGAGAGAGAAAACACACCTCAAGCCTTCCACCCACTTCCATTTCTAAATTGGAAGCATTTACGATCAATTAAGATGCTTAAAATGGCAAATCAAACAAGCCAATCTGCAGATGGCCATCAATACCAACACCACAGCAGGGCTGAAAGAGCAGTTACACAAGATGCTGTTTCAACATCACCTACTCCCTCTGGCTGAAGACAAAAAATTAAGTTAAGGACAACTGTGAAGGCTCAAGTACAAAGCTCCAAGAAAAACCACAAGGAGAGTCTCAAAAGCTGCTGACATCAACAGATTGGTGAGTATTGATCAGGACAACACTTCTTGCATAGCCTAGCAACCAAAGCTCTTCTACCGATTTGTACCAACAGCATACGATGGGCATCACTACGTACATGCAGACACTGGCACAGAGTGACTGGATTCCAAGCAGAAGGAAGAACGAAAGATCTGGTTTTCCTCTCTGCAATAACCCACCCTCTGCTGTTCAGACTCAGCAGGGACCCAAACAGGAGGTGCAAAGATATTATGTTCTTCACAAACCATTAAACGACTGCTGTTCAACAGAGCACGTTGTTATGCAGAAGTAAATCCGTGCAATGGCATTTCCAATCACTGCCAATTTAGTTCAGTAAAACTCCAGTTTATACCTTTCCCCTCGCAGATCTTGCCCTGTAATTAGATCCTTAATATGTGGCAAACTTTAATGAGGCAAGTGTCCACACTGCACCAAATGGCTTGGCAACAACACTCCGCATCATGGAAAACTAAGCCGACAGACACACATACAAGGAGGAACACAGTTCCACTGCAGGGAAGCGAAGTGCTTGCTCACATCAGAGATGCACAAGCCTTGGCCGCTTTCTCTGTTCACTTCCTCTTGCAACAACTCGATTGTTTCAGAAACACAGTGAACCTCTGATCTATTTCAAACACTGTTTTGTCAAAAATTTTCCTGACAAGAAAGACAGACTACATTAAAAGAAGCACATATGCAAAGCCCAGTTCATTAGAGAGAGGGTTTCTAAGCACTAGCTTGGATAGAAACAAAATCCTCAATAAAGTCTTCCCCCCCTGCTTTTTACCACCCCTTTCCCACCCCGCCAAAAAAAGGGGGTGCTGTTTCTCCACATTCTGCTTTCTCAGGACAATTCCCACTTGTTCTACAAGGACCACATCTGTGGCATCAGGTCTCTACCCACCCAGACCACGCTTTCTCACTAGGGCTGCCCCCAAAAGCCCACAATTCAGGACTCTGGAGCTCAGGTCTCTGATGTAGCCAGCTGCCTGCTGGGGAATAGAGTCATTTTAGCAGATGCCCAGCATCAGCAACTTTGTATCACCACTAAACTGGTAAAAACAACTGCATCTTCACATAACTTCATTACTCATCAACTGAGTCACACAATTCTGCTCCTAGCATCAGGCTTCCAGTAACTGCCTGGACATGCCTGTTGCTTTCCTGCTGTTAGCACCCGTTTCATAAACCACTAGTACCTTCAGTCACTTTGCTCATCTCTTCCTTCAACAGGCAAAATTTCTCTGTGGATCATGGAAAACGCAAAAATATTTACGAGATGTTAAAAATGCCATTTGAATTCCTACCTCCTGGAGCTAAAGACTTCATTTGAAATCTACCTTTCAGGCAGACACACAGGAAACCCACATTGGAGCCACCTAACAACTGGACCATTCAAGGTACACAGAGACGGCTGCTACCTGTAGGATAGCACCCATCTGTCAGAAACAGGGATGCAAAACGGATGGCTCAGTTTTCCCCAAGAATAGGAGAAGCACCAGCAGGCCAATTCATGCCCTTGTCCCCTCCTCTCATGTTACTATGGAGCAGCTGCATTAGCGCAACCAAGTCTTTTTCTGGTTATCCTTTCTATATATAAAGACAATGGGACAAATTCAACCCTGCCAGTCTGTTACTCTGTCCTGAGCAGCAGTGGAAACATGTTTAGCCAATAAAGGCATTCAGCATAACCCTGCCAAATACCATGGGGTGCTGGCTGCCCGAAAGTGAATTTCACCCCTAAAGCACGGGGGTGTTTCATCTCAGCGCTGGATTTGCTGCACTCAGGAAAAAGCTGGATGCCTAAACACAGGGCTCAGTCATAAGAGAACCACAGGCTTTCGCACACTCAGTGGGCAGCATCGCCTAGTCAACATTTCATAGCAGCTATAATGTCATCTGCTCTTTCATTTGAAGTCCTTCCTTCAGCATTCTTGCTGATTTGGGGTGCAGAGAGTGGATTCAGATACGCTAAAAAGAAAAAGGAAATAAGTAATGACATCTCTAGCTTCATGGTTTTGGAGAAGAGCTTGAAAACCTGCTGCAAATGCCTCCTCCCAGTGCAGTCTTGCAAATGAATTTTTAAGATTCCTGAAACTAAGCGGCTAGCACTCAGGGCATCCTTAATACAGGAGTATCATAAAAGATCCTGCTTTAGTTGTCCACGGGTGTTTTCTCCCAACTCCCAAAAGAGCACGATCAGGCCCACAAACACAAGGCCAAAAGCTAATGGCTAAGTGACTACAGCAACAAGTCACTCCACTATGTCTAATCTTGACATAGCAAACTACCAAAGAGACAACAATTTTTTTGCCTCAGCAAGGAATACTTGTCCTCATTAACACAGGACATTCCAGAGGAACAGCTTCGGGAACATAAAAGCAGCCTGCCTAACAAAGAAACCAGGAGTTTAAATTCTGGGTATAAAAAGCTCCCTTTCCTAGTTTTCCTGAAGGTCCATTTCACAGCATAGCAGTTGTTGTAAGTGACACAATCCTAGTATTTGTGGAGGCAGAATTAAGTTGGAAATAAAGTGGACTCAGTACACCAGGCTTGGAAATTAATTTTTCATCTAGCAGCTAGCTGGGATAAGACCACAGGCACACAGATTAACTCTTTCAGAGCTGCCAGRCTAGGCAGCAAAACTTATGCATTTCCTCTCTTGCCATTCCCCTGCCTCTCTTACATGGACACAGCTCAGTATGTCCATAAAGCATCTAGGAGAAGATTCAGGCAAAGGCTAGAATGGTGATCCACCAGCTTTCACAGTCCCCGGCTGGATCTGATGTCTGGATGGAGGCAGTGCCACTGCCAGATACAGCTTGAACACAGAAGCCGTGTGTGTGCGTCTCCTCACCTAAGAGCTGCACAATTTTTAAAGGGGTGTCACAATGAAACCACCAGGAACACTGGTGCTACTACTTCAAAGAAAAAAAACAACCACCCCCTCCCAAGACCGAGCTCATTTAACTCTAGTCATACTTAAAACATCATCTGACAAGCACTGAATTGGATTTGGGGAGATTTCTTGACCTTGTAGGCAGAGGGGAGAGAAAGATTTGCACCTCTAGTTTTGCTTGTTTGTCACCTGCCTACATAGACTTCGTCTCTTCAAGGTGAGCATTGGGTCCCACTCTGTCAGCTCAGTTAAGCACAAGAGATCACTGCTAGAGTCTCTAGGYGTTCTCTGACAACGGCCAGCAAGGCCACAAAATGCACAGTTCAAGCCCTCAGTGATGAAGAGCTGCAAGTGCGGGCCACTTACTAGGCAAGACACATTAACAATTCCACATTAATACAGTGCTCAGCAAATCTGTTTATAGGGATTTTGAATCCTACTAATCTCATCCTTCTGGCAGTCTCACTGTTTGTTTATGGGCATGTTTAATACAAAAAGCTCCTTAAGACAGCTTTACCAGCCATCCTACCAACTGTCCACATTCAATAGCCTCAGAAGCTTCTTGTCTGCACGCAAGGAGGCAGGAATAGTTTTGGGAAGTTGCCTTGGGTGACCCAGCTACAGTTAATTTTAACTTCGAGACAGCTAGAAATCATATTCACACACACACATCTCTGCCTTGATTTACAAGCACTTTTTTGATTGACAGCTGTCTCGGCCCTTCCACATATGTTTGATCTTTTCTCCATCCAACCCAGCCCCCTGAAGCCCATTTTATTTTTAGACTGCTCCTTCCTCCTTGCTACAGATAATACTCGAGTCCTTTGGGTTTGCATTCCTGTGAAGTTGCCCAGCTGTTCACACAGTGAACAGCTAAGAGCTTAAAAGCAGAAGGTCTTAAGCTGTGCTCCAGGTTCTGCTGGGATTCCAGTTAGAGAGTGCAGAGGTGATGTCCTTGCAAGTGTGGGAGGGACAGCATTGTGGGGATTTAGTCTGAAGAAGTCAATGTCAGAAATTCAGTTCCCGGCTGCCCTGTACAACTGGGTCTGCTGGTGGCACCACTTGGGACTGCTCTCAAGGTGGGTGGGGAGATAACTAGCCGATTCCAAAAGTGGTGATCCCTATCCTCCACGGGCTCCCCACCACCTCTCACCACAGATCCATCACCTCTGTCCACCACCTCTCTCTCCTCTTAAAAGCCCCGTAAGCAATGACTTCTCGCCTGCTTGGAGACCATCAGCCATCACAGCAAATTCTTACAACGCAATCTAGCTAAAGAAATAAAACAGGTTAACTTTTAACTAGCTTTCCAACATCTGACCTAGACAGGCTTCATTCACCTGAAACTTGCAGCTGGGAGAAGGCAGTTTGTAACACACATGGTCAAAACAAATAGATGGCACATGGAGGACCATCTGGGTTGAGCTTTTCTTTCTCCCTGATCAAACAGATCCACAGCTGTTACTGCACTAACAAATGTGGCATTTTCTTTCAAAATACAAACCCCAAAAGAGCAAAGGGCACTGGGAAAAATTAAAATAGAAAAACAAATACCCCCCCCCAACAGATGTCAGATGTACGTGTGAAAGAAAGGTATCCAGGCAGGCAGGCACAGAACAAGGATCAGGACCGGCTGGGCAGGGACCAAAGTGTCCCTTTATTGCTCACTGCAAGGGCAGATCGCCCTCACTCAACCAAAGGGACACAGGCATTACAGGCTCGCTCTCACCTCTGTGAGCCTGAGGACACACATACAGGCAGACAGAGAGCTGATATTTTTCTGACCACCTTCCCCCTCAAAACCTTGGCTGGAGAGATGAATGATGCTGACTAGTATTTAATTTTATTTCCTGTGAAAAATCCTCTCTATAAGAACAAATATTCTCAGAAGAACATTTCTGTGACATGCTTCACTGACCAGTGATAAAAGCCACCTACTTCTTTTCAAAGAAATCACATGCCCCAGGGTTGTAAGTGCAAAACAGCTGTGATAAAGTCACCATGTCAGTGATACCTAAATGATTACAATGAGTAGGATATCAAGGTGCCTTCAGAGACCAAAAGGCTCAGTTAGAAGAACAAATCAGTGCAAGACTCTCCCATGCATGCAGGGTCAGCCTTTGCTTTTTCTACCCCCATATTTTTTTCCTTAATGCACAAATATTTATTTTCTTTTATCTTAACAGTTATTTCTCCTCTCTTAAACAAAGATATCAAGACTGACAAGTGAATGCAACCAGTAAGTGGGAGCCATTCAAGAGTTTCCATGTACTTTGTAGGGGTGTTTATTTATATATAAATATACACACACACACACGGAAACGAAGTTTTGCTCTAAATACAGAGCAGGGGGTGGGGGAAGCAAAGATCAGAAAGCATGGGCATGGAAGATTCTTACAGCAATGGGAAATAAAATATCCTGAAGGAGAAAAGACTTAACACTGATCTAAAACCAAAACATGCCATTAGTTTACTTTCGTATTTGCCCATTCTTTCCTGCAACAGATTCAGAATTCAGTTTATCTTTCCTGATTATGCAATTTCACATGAGACCTTGAATGCCTATGAAATCCTAAAGAGCTGTTGAGCTAAAGGTCAGAAAGTCCTGCAGTTCATAAAGCTTGGGTTATTACATGAGCACAGAATTTTCCTCCCACCACTGACTGTCATTTTTTAGTTAGGGTGAAGCGATGTCAGACTTGGAAAAAAGTAAATAAAGGCCATAGTTCACCCATCTGGTATACCTGATGTAAGAAGCTGAAAAGCTGGTGTCGATGACACTAACTCAGCATGCAAATTTGAGGTTTGGTCTTATTCTGTATTCCATGGACCAGAAAGAAATGAGCTCTACAGAGCTCACAATTAAAGACGTGAAAAAGTATCAGCAACTCAAGCATCTCTCTGCTACGATGTAAGCCAGCAAGGAAAAAATTGACAAGTACAGTACTTCAAAATATTGCTTGCAAGGGAGAGTCTGAAGATCTCATTAAGAAAAGTAGAGCCATGGTCAGCATGGAAGAAAGTAGTAGTATGAAGTGTATTCTGTGACACACTAATGATTGGGAAAGAGAAATGCACTAAGTCTGGATTAACTCCAGCTACATATAAGATTAAAAATACGTGAAGTAATCCTGAAACAACTTGCATAAGGCTGTGGTGAGTTTTCCATCATTTAAAAATTTTAAATCAAAGAATGCCTTTCACAAAGATATACTCTAGCTCAGCCAGAAGTTGTAGCATGAATTACAGGGTGCAGTTTAACTGGATTGTGTTATATTCAGAGGGATTTGGACTTGATGACCATAAACATTTAAGGCTGGAAGGGATTGCTATGAGTTGACAGATAAGATCCTTTTGATATGACCCTATTTAACTACTTCAGAAACAAAGCCAGTTCAGCTGCAATACACCACTTGTCACCAAATCACCCGTAACATTAACATGCAATTACAGTCTCCCTTATTGTCCTTGCATACCCAACAGAATTATAATTGTAAATTATATTCTGAGCACAGCTGTAAATAGAAATGAATTTTAAAGTGTTGGCCTGAAAACACCACTGCTTTAACTAATCCAAGATAATTTTCTGCAGGGATGACCTTTGCTAAGGGCTTACGTCCAGAAGATACATTTCACGGAGACACAGCCTAGAGAAAAAGTGTCATCTTCCAGTAACACTTCCAGAATTACAACATATAAAGCACCACACTGTCGGTGTGGTGGACAGCCAGACCTCCACGGGTCTACAGGGCTAAATATAATAAGTGACAGAAGCCTTACAGTAAGTGGATTTAAAAAAAAAAGTGAGAGGAAAAAAAACCCAGAAACATTAAATCTAAGCAACTTACCTGAAAAGGAGCCTTTCCTGTCAGACACTGATAAATTATGGTTCCTATACTCCAGAGGTCAGCTTTGGCATCATAGTGCTGAGACATGATGACTTCTGGTGCCTTTTTGGGGAGAGAAGAGAAATCTGTTTTATAAAGAGACTTTTTTTTTTCCCTTTTTCGGCAGCTGCAAGAAAGAACCAGAAACCACCAATATTCTTTAAAAACCCTGAGGCAGATTCCCCAATAACTGGGGAAGATCTCCTCCCACCTGGGAAGACCGTAACACTACCTCGACATGGGGCATTCCACATCTAAGATGGGGCAGCAGAGATTTTTGTTCAGGCAGACAAAAAAACCCAAACAAAATGACAACATATCCCCACAAAACCTGCACTGTTCTGCCTACTGTGGGCAAACCCAGTCCAATCCCTTCTCAGGCAACCATTCTCTGCTGAATCTAGCTGTACCCAGAAGTCTCATTGTAATGGCACAGACGGACCGTCCAAAGCAAAGCAAGTAACAGGTAAACCACCAAGGTGAACAAAGGCTCAAGCTGCACAGGTAAGCTCCAGCCTCTGTCTCAGGCAGCATCACGTCACGCATCTTCTTCATTTAGCCCAAGATGGCAGGATATTAACTATGCACCAGAACCCACTGCCAATGACATAGTTGGGGTTCAAAGGCAGACCTGTGTTTCACTCCCGACAGCTCGAGCCCTGCTGGGTCTCAGTGGCTGGTGTCTAACCTCACACCATGCCCTCAATTGCTCTCTCCCAGGCTCGTTCCAGAAGCTGGCTCTGCAGACTTGCACTGCTTCCTCGTGGTCCAGAAGGCAACGTGCCCCAGGAACGGCAGCGGAGGAGAAGAGACGGACTGACAGGCTCGCTAATCCCATATGCTTAAAAGAACAGATTTCACCTCAGTGCTGCCAGCACAGAATGGGATCAACTTTCTAGCTCTGCCAGGAGGAAAGGCCACATGTAATGGAAACAAATGGCAGCAAACAAGTTGTGGACCAGAGCTTGGTCAGCCCCGAAGGGAAGCAGGCATGACACTGAACAAAGCCAAGGAAAACAGGACATGAACTGTGCACAGACGTTTCACATCTCACAGGACATGGGTCATATCATGGTTCAGACACAAAGCTCATTCTCATGCTGGTAACATGCTTTTCTTTTTAACAAAAGAAAATGAAAAGAACAGCTATGGGCTATGAGCTGAGACAAGCAATATAAGAGCCTGCATTGCTAGCAGATGTTCCCAGGGCTAACTCACAAGATCCACAATAGCATTAGAAAGAGACTTCAAACACCAACCCTAAATCCCAGTTTAACCCTCCCTTGCCATCTTCCCTCAAATCCTTCAATAAACAGAGAACAACATGGAACTTTCTAAGCTTACAAGGAGTCTCCAGAACTCTTAAAAAAAAAAAAAAAAAGTCATCAAGAGTTCCCCTCCAGCCCTTTCAAAAATGAGCTGGGTGTTTTGATTTACTTTCACAAGAGACTCAAAAAGAAAAAGCATCACTAAAAATAGACAATTCAGGAAACTCTCACCAGGAGGAAAAAAAGTGACATCATCTACACATATAGCATAGTCAAGTAAACATCAGGTTTCAAAAAAGAGAGAGAGAGAGAGAGAGAGAGAGAGAGAGAGAGAGAAAGTCAGCTTTGCACAAGTTTGTATGGTGGAACAGACTATCAAACACACTATCGCTGTGCAGTGCGGCACAGTCCAGCCTAACTCTGTGTCTGAAGAGTTCAAACAAAACTTAAGGGGACTAAACTATGTTCAAAATCAGGTGCTTGCTTTCCTCAGGGCATTTCTGAAAATTTCAACCTAAATTGATCCACATCAACTCTTTACTTTGAGCTCAGACACCCACATCCCTGGGAACTATTACACAGTTTGTTTTGACATTTTTATTTCTGGCCTGGTTTTGTCATTTTTAATTTTACTGTCCTGATGTGATGCTGAGATATTGACTCTTTCCATAAACACAAACGAGATCACCTCACATCCTGGTCTCAGGGTAGAAGATACAAAGGAGGTGACAGGGATCATTTTGTTTTTTAAACACATCTATTTCACAAGCAAAGAAATCATCCCTGAAGCAGCTGGTTTGGTGAAAGAATTTTGGGGGGAGGCACAAAATGTGAATTGCAAACAGAAGCAGGTGAGCTCCATTTACAGAGTTGCATGTGCAGCAAAACATATTTAGCTGCCAGTTTAAAAACACTCCAAGAATGGCAGGATCTCCACCTGAACTGGTTCACAGGCCCAAATGGATTTTGTGAGAACAAAGAGTAAAAAGGATTGGGAACTTTACAAAACTGCTTCTAAACAGGGATCTTGATGCTGATGCTTGGGGCTTGGCAAGAGTGACTGGAAGGCCCAAGGTGAGAGGGGGTTTTTGGAACCACTGTCTCAAAAAGGCCTGCTGAAGCACAGCGGCTGAGGCTCCTCTCCAAGGAAGCAATGCCTCAGAGACAGACCGATGTGTGAAACATCATCCTGGCCTTCACTCTTTTGTTGCTGCTTTTCCYGCAGCAAAGAGGAAACATTAGATTTCACTTTCCAGCACCTTCACTGGACAGGCCCTGGCCCTCTCTCTGGAAGATTCAGTTGTTGGGAACAGAGAGTGATCAATACTCTTGTCTTGTTTGGTTTTATTTATCAACAGCTCACCTGAAAGTTAGATGACAATACAGTACCACAGACACCTGTCRTCTGACATTACAGGCTGCTAGGATTTTATGAACCAGTGTAATAGCTGTTTTTGACAAGTAAACAAAATTCCACTTTTGCAGGAAATTTAGAGAAGGAGGGGGGAAAAAAAAGAGAAAAAAAGAGCAGCTACCCTGATGTCTGTCAGAAAAGGCCTTGCTGCTGGAGGAGCGGAGCAAGAACAATACAGAAAGACTCATAAGCAAAACTCACTTACCATGTACATAGGWGAACCACACAATGTTGCTGCCATCATGTTATTCTGCAGGTATCGAGCAAACCCAAAGTCAGCTACAAAGAGAAACAAAGAGGTGGGTCAGGATCAGGCACCAGTTCTAAAGGGTTTGCACCTTCCTCAGCAAACTGCCCTACTCCCTGTGAATCCTTGCAGCAAGTGAAGTATTTCATCTTTTCCACAGGACTCTGATAACTGTATCCTTGAACAGTGACATCCTTGTGTTAGTTATTAATGCACACTACAGACATTAGAAAAAGGGAAATGAAGCTACAAAAAGTATTCAGAGGAGCAAATTCCCTCCATTTCTAGAGATCAGTCACTTTTTCTACATCCATTTGCCTGTATTCCAAAATGCTGGCTGACAGAAATTGGTTACAATCTCTTGACTTCAGTGAGAGTATGTCAATTCACACTAGCTAAAGCAAAACCCATGATCTACATATATGTCAAAGCATTAGCAAATCTCAAAGACTTCCACATCACTAATCTGCTGCTACCTCCACTTTTGATTTGGGGAACTGAAAGCTCCTCTCCACTGAAAAGATTGCAGAGTAACAGACATCCAGCAGAAACCACTGCTTGCCACCACCCACATTTCTGGAACAGACCGATTGAAAACTGTCTCGCTCTGTTCCTTTAGCATAGTTTCAATAATGATAACTCTGATATGAAGAGAGAAAGTTGAGCCGTTAGTTCACCTGGTAGCTAGAAAAGCCAGGGGCTATGAATACCAAGAAGAATTATATCTGCAGGTTACTCAGCATCTGATCATATGATGCTTAGAGGTTCTCTCAAGGTTACCTGATATTTCAGGCAAGGAGATTATTTGACACAGCTGTTTACACTGTCATCTGTCACTAACAGACTGGTATGGTTGCCTATACCCTCTCCTGGACCACGTACTACTTAGGGAAGCGGGAGGGAGCAGGCACAGGGCATGACAAGCTGAAGAACAGCCGTGCTCGTGAGCTAGCGTGCTGTGCCAGGCACCCTCCTGCCTGTCTCCATAGCTCCAGTCACTTCCACCTTCCAGAGACCTCTGCATTTCAGCAAATGCTTCAGCTACAGCCAAATGGCAGCAATGTTTCAAACAAGCTTTTCCACTGAACCTCATTTCTCAGACAAACGAAAGCATTAACACTTTCTCCACAGGACAGGGTTCAGGCAAGGATTAGTTTTATCTAACTGGYGTCAGCTTCAGCTTGTGAACTGTAACATAACTGGACAAATGTCAATGTATTGAGAGTGATGTTATCTAGCACTCATTTCATAGGGACCACAGGGGACATCTGTGCTCAGTGACTGGATYTTTGGAGCATTTGTCCCAGCTGCCAATCCATCTGTACTGCTTGCCACCCTCTGTGCCTAATATGCCAAAATTGAACCTCTTCAAGATGCAGCTGAGAAGCCTTCCTCTAACTCAAACAGTGGAAACAACCGTGCCTGACGCCCATTATAATCTCTGAGGCCAGCAGCTAGTTTTAGGCCTTAAGACACCAATATTTTACCTCAATTCTATTAAATGCTGCAGACAAAAATCACTACAGGTACTCATTTGTTGGCAAGGCTGAAGATTACAAGTCAATTAGGGCAGAGTGGTATTTGTTTTTACCAAGTGAGGCACCATTCAAGCTGGGAAGACTGGTCCAATTTACTTTGCATTAGTCTCTGCCCTACCAGAGCAGAATGCTCTTGCTCCTACTGCTTGGAGACAGACTGAAGCTAGCTGAGCTTGGTTATTTCTAGTAGAGGAACTAACAGAGCAAGCTGGAAAACCTTAGGGCATATTAAAAAGCATAGAAATTCTTTTTTTCATCTAGACAGTTCCCAAAAGAAAAATTGAGGCTTGCCATTTATCAGTTACCAAACTCTCCTGAGAGCTCTTAGGGTGACACTTGTAACAGGGCCTTACCAATCTTTATGCGAATGTTGTTGGGATTTGATTTCTTGCCTCCAGCATAGGAAAGGAGGATATTCTGTGGTTTCAGATCCCGATGGATGATGCCTTTGCTGTGCAGCATTTTCATGGCACCGGCTATCTGCTGGAGAAAGAGCCTGATGGTGTCTTCACTAAGTGTCCGCATAGCTAGGGAGGAAACAAAAAAGACACTCAGATCAAAGAATCATAATGCCAGTTCTCTGAAGAGCCCAGAGGGCAGCTTCTCCACAGCAATTAGCCATAATTTGGCATTTTTACTTCCATATATAGCTTTTTTCTTCACCACACTAATTTCTGAACAATTACTACAGAGACTAGTACTAACAGAGCTTTGCCTTCCCTTCTCCCCACAGCTTTATACACACTGCGGTCAGGGCTGTTTCAGCCCTCGGAGTCTAACGGTGGTCAGGCTGAACTCAGGCCAGCAGTGAGCAGTGAACTTGAGTTATCAGCTGGGTCCAAAAATGACATTTGATGAGTTTAGGGCTTCAGAGGCAATTCAGACAGAGTCAGGGTGCATGACTGCTAGGCATCTGTAACTTAGGCATTCGACTGAATCCAAGGCTAGGCCTAACCTTGGTGCATCATCACCCGCTAGGCCAAACCATAATGCTAATTCCCCATGCCAGTGTTCGGATGAACCATAGCTCAGTGATACCTAACAAAGTATCCCTACCAAGCGGTCCCTGCAAACTCCAACCTGACACACTCAGTCTTGCATCCACAGGTATGAAGGAGCAGCAAGACTGGCTCAGAACCCTTTTTAAGTAAATATATTTAAAAAAAACATTAATCATCAAACCCTTTAAATGTAGAAGCACCGAACTGCACTCTCCCTGTGAGACAGGCTTCCCAAGAACTGTGGTGTGAAAGCTAAGAAATACTGAAGGGATTAAAAATGCCCAACAGGCTCCTGTAGCCAGACTGACACAATGTTAGCGCTAGTTATTTTAAGAGCCATATGTATGAAACTCTTGCCAAAGCTAGGAGCAGTCTGCTGAACAAGCCCCAGGATCAGTAGTGCTCCTGGCCTGCCTCGTTGGCAGTCACTGAACAAGTCAGACAAAAAAAAAAAAAAAAAAAAAAAAAAAAAAAAAAAAAAAGCACCATTCCACTCAAATAAAACCATCTCTTTCGTAAAAGCCCCCTGTAAACTACTTGGGACTTCATTAGTGTTATTCCAGCTGCTCTCTAGTAAGACTTTATACCAAGCCGGCAGGAGCTTCAAAATGCTACCCTACCTAGTCAGCTAGAAGGGAGGAATCCTTATGAAAACACAGACGAGGCTGCAGGCAGCTTTAACACAACACAGGAAATTAAAAATCTRACTTTTAAAATATGTGCATGGGAAACAGCAAGGGACAAAGGTCAGTTAAACAGCATTTAGAATAGAAAAACTCCCACCGCTCCCAAACTTTACTGTTCTAGAAGAGGCACAAGCAGAGCTAAAATGTCACCGTGGGTACCAGCTGGTCCCGGATTCATACACGTGACACAAGTGCACATGTATATAGAGTTTCCCTCTCCTCTCCGGGCCTTTCCCCCCCCCCATGAACTGGCACTCAGCTGGAATTCAAAAGACTCCTGTGCAAGAAGGGGGGAGTCTGTGAAGGGATTTTAAAGATCAAGAGGCAGCTCAGACGCAAGCCTACCAAACCTACTTGCATCTTCCCCAGAAAAGTACTGCCTCATCTGCAACAAGGGTTTCCCCATGAGTGCATTAAATGACAGACCTCCAGCTGAAGTATATCAGGTAGTCATTTGTGTACCAGTTTGTCTACTGAAGGTCTGGCATCATGGCTTAGCTGTGCTCAGTCTTCTGCTTCTAACAAACAGTCTCTAAAATATTTCTGCAATTCCCTTCTCTGTGGTCCTTGCACACTTCGCATTCCTACCCGCTATTTGTCCTCACGACACACAAAATAGAGTCCCAAGTGAACTGAGACAGGGAAATTATCCAGGAACAGCTAAAACAGAGACACTGCCTTTAAAGAAAGCAGCAAGGGCTCCAAAATTTTTTGCCCAATTCAGTTCAGGCCCAGGAAAGGACAGTCTGACTGTACCATTATCTCCCAAACAAGAAGCARGACTTGAAACTTGGCAGTACTTAACATTATCAAAGCCAGATAATGAACTCCTGGCTAAATACACCTTGCCTCTAGCAGAGGAACCGTATTCTTTAGAGCCTTGTTCTGACCTGCAGTTCCAACAGCGTGCCACATTTTTAAGGTGTTACCCTCTTTTTTATATRGTTTTGTGTTTATAAGAATCTAACACAGTGCTAGCCACCTTCCCCCAGCAAACACGTTAGGCTTCCTTAATGAGGGCTCTAACCCTTTACACTGAAAAAAAAATTAATACCAAGGTCAGAAAATCCATTCATCCAGAGAAAACAGGGCCTCTAAGCTTCCAGTTTCTGCAGAATTTAAGCTTTTCCACATAACAGAAGTTCTGTATGAAGGTCTTAAGCTTGCAAAGATATTTCTTCTCTAACATGAGCAGTTTCTAAGCCCGCAGACAGATTCCCCCAGTGCATCTGCTGTCTTAGGGAAGCTACCAAGCTGCAGTAGTGCAGCGAGGCAAGAGCGTGAAACCGAGAAGCTTCCCTCAGTGACAGCAAAGGGGCAGGCAGCTACTCGGGGAGTGCAGGGAGATACCCTTTTACCTCCCTCCACCAACAGACTCGCCATAACACAGAAAAACACGAGGTCTTATCTCTCATACTCAGCACATCAGTCTAGGGAATGGCAGCAGTGATCTCCAACTGAAGGACAAAGAAATAAATACAACTGACACTTTTGGAGGCTTCAAGAATCTCTGCAGAGAAGGGCCAAAAAAACAACAACAAAAATCCAACAACAACAGCAACCACCACAGACAGATTCTTCCCAGAGACATGTCTTTCTGATTTACTTCAGTCTTACCAGATTTGATTTCACATCAGATTTTCTTTCTATAAAGTCAGAAAAAGCAACATCAGCCATATTCCACTAGAACAATTTCTGAAAATCTGAAACATTCAGATATTGGCCAGCCAAAGGTCTTCTAGCCCAACTACCCATCAGCAGCAGGAGGGAGAACATACAGAAGACTGCTGCAGTTTAGGTGCCAACAAAACAAGTACAGAAAAATGCAACCGTTCACTCTTTTCCTGCCACATCCTAAATGTGGAACTTGCACTTCTGTCCCTACAAGAAGGGGCCAGCTCTCATCTTTGCCAGAAAATTGTCCACATTAAGCCTGCACTGAAGCCTGGGCATCCCCCCGGGCATCTGCAGTCAGCAACACGTTCTTGCAGGGAACACTTTCACAAGCCTGACTTCRCCACTACTGAGAAGTAATAATATCCCTGTGTTTATTTTCGTGGGCTGCACTTCAGGGACAGGGCACTCAGCTTCCTGCCCTGGGAACGGCTGCTACATGGGTCAGGAGAGCAGAACAAATATTTGCAGCCGGTCAGCGCAAGGGCTGTGTGCCTGGTAGTTCTTGAGACACAGGAGAAGGATGAAACCACCTAACAAGTGACCTGGAGAGCATTGCACAGCGATGTAACGACCACTCAACCTGCCAAGAGGCTGCCAGGTACGCTGCGGTAAACAGGCCTCGATAGCTGATCCAAGTGTAAACGTACTGGAGTACACCTGCTGCAATGTTACATGACAACATCGTTCTCAAAAAGTTATTTAGGAAAAATAACTTCTCTTACCACAGGTGTCACAACTATCTCTTTAACATGGGCCCAATCTAAATCACATTGAAGGCAAAGAAACTAAGCTGACTTGTTTGGGGCCCATCGYGCCAGCTTATAACCTCACTGGGCTCCATCCACCCTGAACGCCAGTAATGTGACCCTTGTAAAGTCTTCTGGACACACCAGAAGACTTATTCTAGATAGATCTATTCTTATCATAGAGACTCTTAATTACCCTGCTGTAGGGAAAAAAGTTGTACAGAAATGCCTTACACCTCTGCTTTACAAAAGAGCCCCCAAGATCATTTGGGATTCAATAATCTAAAAGAAAATTTCACCTCCTTATGTGTTGTGGTCTAATAAAGAAACACTAATCTCTGATGTGAAGTTTTCTTCACAGAGACGGGTTCTCCAGGAAGCAGTTTTTTAGAAAAATCAGGAATATGCACTTATGAACTGTTCATAACTGCCTGTGTCAGTGCCAATTCAGAGAATTTAAAGAGGGAATTTTAGATCAACCTGATCTGACCTCCCGAACATCAGAGGGCACAGAATTTCATTCAGTTACTCCTGTAGTGAGAACAGTAACTTCTGTAATACTTTCCACAGCTCTGTCATACACTGCAGAGATCTGTCACGCTCAGCTTCAATGAATTTTAGATGAAGCCAACGTCTACAGAGCACCATCAGATAAGGAAAGGCATCGTAACATAAAAAAAAAAAAAAAAAAGAGAAGCACACAGACTAGTTCTTTTCAACAGAATACATACAACCTTAGGAAGCTGTATCAAAGAGATGAGGCTGACCAATAGAGAAATCCAACACAAATGCATATTGCATTGAAACGTGCACATATGCACATCTTCCAGTTATGAAGACAAGGAGAATTAGAGTGCCTTTTGACTCAACACAGAATTACCACGTTGCCTAATGCCTGTAATTAGAGGGCAGAATGGACTGGGAAGCTTACAAGCATCTCGTTCAATGAGAAACGGGGGATTTGCATGTGCAGCTTGTGTAAGTGTTGCAGGAACTACCAGCAAAAACGTCTGAGGAGTCAGTGGGAAAGTAGACCTTGCAATTAAATACCATCATGCAATTATTAAATAACTGAAGCAGCTCAATAACTGCTCAGTAGAAATGAGCCTCCTGCATACCAGTAAAATACCCTGGAAGAAATTTGAACTTTCCAAGATAAGCTTCCAAGGATTTTATAGACAAAAACAGAGATCAACCTAACTTTTTAGAATTAACTCAAAGTAGGATGAAGTATTAGCCCAGGCAACATTCAAACTATTCATGCTGGGGTAAAACTGAATTTTATTTGGCAAATATAATTCATTGTCACTTTCTCAAACTAGCCACCAATTTCCTGAGTAGTTTCATTTGATAAGCAAGAAAGTGAGCTTTATTAATAGTCCAGTTAATTGCACAGCATGCCACACTTTTGTGAAAATACCATGCTGTACACACACAAGCAGTAGTATGAATAGGTACATTTTCTCTAAAGCCATGTCAGGGGCTTGCCATTCAGCCAGAGCCTCTGCTCCCATTTATATATGCAGCTTCGGCAGCAAGCGTGCACAGCTCAGTGCTTTACCATCACTGTTCTCTTCATGTGCATGAGAACTAGAAAAATCCCACGTACGTTCTCAATGGACTATATTTAATGTCGGGGCACAAAAATCCCATCAATTCAATCACTGGAAAAAAGTCACAAAACAGGTAGAAGCCTGCCTCTACATGTAAACAACATCTTGGACACACAGACCTGGAAACTTTGGAATTTAGGTTACAGAGCCTGGAAGAGTTAGCAGAAAGGGAATCCGAGCTCACCCATTTCCCCCAGCTGACTTCCACTCCCAACTCATAATTCATTGCCCATTCTCTATTTAAAACTTGCCTGGGCCCTGACAAAACTAAAGCTTGACTATTTTTTAAAGGCATTTCATTATTTAAATTTCAACTTGCATTCAAGTTGGAAAAAAAAAGGTATCATATACAAAAATATTTTCACTTGATATTCATAGCACTACGAAGGAAGCTCTTTAAAGCACAGCAATACCCAGTGGATACAAAACACTATCACTTAACTAAGACAAAGCACACTAAACCTGAACTTAAAAACACAAGTGCCTGTCATTTCTGATTCATCCATATTTTAAATAAATAAAAACTTATGAAATGCAAAAATATCCCTTCATTTTTTTCAAGTACAAAATCCTTTCTGAAAATAATAAAAAAAAATCCACAAACATAATTCCTTACTGTGTATGAATAGAATGTAACACAGTAGTATCAAGCCTGAAATAATCATTCTAGGGATATTAGCTTTTAATCCTTCAATTTAGCTTTTAATCCTTCAATTTTCACAGTTTCTAGGCATCATATACCTTAAATAAAGAGCCTGAAATATTATCTAGCTGACTTTTAATTTTTACAATATGAACAGCTATATTTAACCATGACCCACAGCCACACGAGAAGTAAGATTACTAAATATGAAGAGGCAACTTAAATCCTCTAGTTAATATGCAAAACAACAAGAACTTTTTTTTTTTAATGGGGGTAAAATACAGGCTTGTGTCTGACTGCAGCAAAGCAACTTGTTAAACATGTTCTCCTCCCACTGCTTAGGGGATTCATGTGGTCACTGGAGAGGTGCTCAGGTGCAGGGCGATTTTTGCATAGGYGGGGATCCTGTTCCTGTGCAATGGGCTGCTCTGAACTAAAGAACAGCTTGCGAGACTAAAGCCTTAGTCGCAGTTGGATAATCCGCAAAGCGCATTTCATTCAATTTGATGGCAAAAGAGCTCTTCAGTCTCATTGAAAGCTTCCTCAAGGCACCCCAGATACAGATATCTGCTTACTGCACTGTGTTATCCAAAAGATCCTGAAGTTAGTATTTTTTGTCACCCTCACAACACCACTGGCTTCCAGTTTACACTGGACAGAGCTGTCTTTAATAGATGTGGGGACATCCTTAGGGGAAAATTTAAAGCAAATCAAATATATTCTTGGAACCTCATTTGATCAAACCCTGCAGATACAAGGCTTGAACAAGTAATTTTTTCCAGTGATTGAGAAAGAGACAAACCATGCCACTGGCAGAGTTAAAATATGTTTTATCTATAAGGCCACTGTAACCAAAATAGATAGGTAACTGCTGACAACAGTCCATACCCTTCAGCCATTACTGACCTACATAACAAAGACAAGTCATCCCACCTAACTTTTGTTTTCTTTGTATATTTGTATTGTTTTTGTTTGCTTTGTATTCTCAGTTTTCAAATTATTATCAAGGGTGAAGCTTTTAGAAGAGGAGCAATGATACTCTGTTTATTTTTCAGGAACTGAAAAAAAGATATCCCATCTGCTTACTTAGATCTTCCATAAACTCCAACAATTTTAACAAGCTAGAACAGCTACTGTTTCCTTCCAAATACAGAGGGTGTTCTCCATACTGCTGTACTTACTGTGAAGATAGTCTGCCAGGTCACCACCGTTACAGTACTGGAAAGAGAACACAAAGGTCAGTTAGCATGAGGGAAAGCAAAGATTAAAAAACAAGGCAGCAAACTTCTCTAGGATTGCAGGCGTCTCATAAAATTTAAGTATAAACAAATACACATATGACAAAATGTTTATTCAGAAGATGATAAAAAAAATCATTCCAGTAGCTTCCTCTTGTCACATCTCCCCTGTATGTTAAGTTGCATTATGATATACCAGCATACATTAGCTTTTGTATGTGTGTGTGAACATTCACGCGCACGAGAGAGAGAGAAAGACAATGAAAGCAAAAACAAAGAAGAAAGGTCACCACTTGAAAGACCAGCGGAAAACTGGTTGAGGGAAAACCTGGGAGCAGCTACAGAGGAATACTGAAATTCTCCATATTATGTTCCATGTCATTAAGGAAAGTCAACAAGACTTCAGAGTGAAGAACGCAGAGGAAACAAAAGGTTTACAAGCTCTGCAGCCATACTATGTGGAGACAGTTTTCCTTCCATGTATCTTGAAGCAGGTACTACCCAGTAACATCCATTTTACCCTTGAGATAAAGAAGTCTGACTGATTGAACCTGTGTCAGCATGACCTTTGACAGCAGTAATATGAAAAATCCTGCTGGCTGCTAGCTTCACCCACACTGTTACAGTTCTCGCAGGTACGCAGGTTAGCAAAAGCATCACAGGTCAGACTGAGCAGAAAGCACTACTTGTGTGACAAGTTTAAAAAAGGCACTCACCTCCATAACCAAGTAGACAGAGTTTGCCAGTTCCTGGAGGGGGGGGAAGAAAAAGGGAACAATAAGAGAACAATTTCACACCAGTTTAAACATGTTATTCCTTTCTGAGTGTGCATCCATTTAACAAGGCAAATATCCCCTATTGTGGCTTGGGTCTTCATGTTCCTTTCCGACTCTTGGGATTAACAGTGGCATGCAATGCGGATGCTGGCACGCTACCTCAGAGTCTTAATCATTTCCGTATTTAACATGGCCCTTTACAGTAGGTATGCCCATATGAGCAGCACCAGTCTGAATGATGGGATCGCTCAAAACTTTGGGGTCTGCATTTCAGCCTCCTTGGCTGAAAGGTGCTTAAGATCCTCTTTGGTTTAAGGGGCAGGGGAGGAAGAGAAGGAAAACAAAACAAAGCTGCCTTCAAGCTGAGGAAGTTTGGCTCTAGTGTTTGGACTACATAGGAGGGATGCAAGAGATGTCTCTGGGGATGTTTCTGAGTAGCTGCATACCAGTCTGGCCCTTGTTTTATTCTAATAATATCACACATCAGGAAATGGGAGACCAACACTTCAAGTGGCTGACAGTGATCAGACTTTTATTTTAGGTCTTACATACAACGAAGAGAACACACCACAATTATCCGTTTGATACATTGTGCCATGTAGGGCAAGAACGCAACATTGGATAACCAATTTCTAAAAATGCATTAGAGTGCTGATAAATTTAACAGGGCACTACTAGCAGGTGGCTAAGACTTTCTGGATCATCATGACAATCAACGTCAGCACCAACATCCAGACCAAAAGCTGATCTTCCAAAGTTTGCTATGGGTACTGCACTACGATGCTTTTTTCAAGCTTGAAAGTTATCTCCAGCCTTAGCTGAACTTCTCCACTGGCTCCCTGTCTTGGGAAGCATGTACAAGAGGTGCCCCACAAGCATATGGCACCAAGGAGCAGTATGGGGAAGTTGGGTTGCTGTGCAGCAAGGGCATTGACACGAGTGACTGTCAGCCACTGCCTGGGCAGCATTTCCCAAAGCCGGGGCAGAGAACAAACACGAAGACAGCCACATGTTTTAGCCCTTCTACCCCAGAGGCTGAATAGCTCAAAATGCTCTTGCTGAAGCAGAAGTCAGACAGAAGAAAGCTGGGCAGACTTACTACACAAAAGCCTACACGCTAAAAAATCACTCCCCAATGCAAGGCCCCATCCTGGACAACTGCAGGCAGCAGTAACTTGCCTGTGTGGAGAAGCACTGAAAGCAATGGCAGGGCAAAAGGCTTCCCTACATTTCCGTAGCTCCAGGGGAGCATGCCTTTGCTTACAGGCCGCTTAGGCACCTGCCTACCCAATTCCTCCTCTAACCTTGACTAAAATTTCAAAAAGTCCCAATATCCGTGCTACCAGTGTTTTAGTTTTCAATGAGCCTCCACTGTCTGCTCTCAGCTCCATTCATCTTGGTCCACCCACAGGATTCACCGCCTGTCAAGCCTGCAGCAAACCGACTTTGTCGGCACCTCAAACCCTCACCACCTTCCATCATTTCTCTTGCAGTTCTCTTCTAACCTTACAACATGATATCCAAGTTTCCAGATGAGCGCTGCAAGACTGGGTGGAGGAAGGATGGTAAGAGGTTAGGAACCTGAACTACCTGCAATTTGAAAGACTCAAGCCGCAGCTGCATGCAAAACAGGCCACCTTCCCCCAAACGGTGCACGCAAATATCTGGCAGCCCAGCAGCCTAATGTCAAATGGTTTCCCTGGTTCAAGATGGTCACCAGCTGCAGGGGTGGCAATTCCCGACTCTTACAACTATTCTCACTACCAAGCCAAGTCGAATTTTTCAAAAGGTCCCCTTGTTTGTCCTATAAGCAGTTTTATGTGATACTTCAAGAGCGCCTTTGTCGCTTTTCCATGAATGACAAGAACTGCATTAGACCAGGCCTTGTTTTCCAGTTCCCACATTTACAAGAAGCATGTGCTAAGCCATCCACTTTTACACGTGCTTCAGACGAAGTGGGGAAACAGTCTGTGCTTAAAAGCACTAAGCTGGGGAATCAGCATAGGCAGAAAACCCCAGGTATCGTCACAAGCTTCAAACGTGACAAAACACTGGGGGAAATTTTTCAGAAGCATTCAAAGCCCACCAGCTCCCACTGACATTAGTGGAAACAGCGGAAGGTCAGGATTTATGAGCTGTCCAGGCCTTTCACTTCTCTGTGAACTCCAGTCAYGGACTAACCCCAGGATGCGAGGATATATCAGAAACTGCCCTGCAACCAGCTGCTCGGGGAAGGAAGGTGCAGCTGCAGGGCACAGAGCTCAGCACAGGGGAACTGCCRAACACAGGGGAAGTTGCTAAAGTGTTTTTTGCAGCCCACACGGAGTTCATCACTGCCACAAAATTTCTCATAGACACTTCTTGTCTAAACACACTGCAGTCACCGCAGGTCAGTACCTCTACCCGTTAATATGTACAGTGCCAGCAGGGTTTGGGGAAGCTTAGTATACTATTACCTGTGCAGAAAATGAAGGGGAAGTTCGGCTTATAAAAGCTAAATCCAGAAGATATTTGTAATAACTTCTYAGATATTAGCCAAGAGCTAATGCTCACTGTACAGTTTGGCTGTTTTCCCACTTCATTTAAAGCCATTGCAAACAAACATAATAAAGCCAGTCATTGATTTTTGGCCAGCGTGTACACATAAGCTTCTAATGCTTTAGGGACTAGGGTTAAATAAGGACACCCAGATAAGGGAGACATTCTGCTCAACTTCCCTAGCAAAAAAGTGACCTTCATACTTAAGGTTTTATCCCACCAACACAGGGAGGGCRAAGACACAAGAGCGAAATGCTTGCAATGCGTCTGGAAGGCAGCAAGTAGGTAGCTGCCCTGTCCATCCACTGGCAACAGTCCTCACTGCCCATTCAAGTCTTATTAGGCAGCATTCTTCCATTGACTACATTTAATACAAACCTCATGCAAAAGTTGTGTTCAGCATCTGTCATTTCTGATAACAGAAACTGTGTTCCTTCAGTTTGGAAAAAGACCCACAAGCAAAACTGGAAGCATGKGTTTCATCCTGGCTACACCTACTTCAACAAATAGCATAACACAATAGGAGAGATCTGTACAGCAAAACAACTGGCACCGAGGACTCAACATCAACGCTAACTACATTTCAGGGGTTTTATTTCAGAGTAGCTCTACTCAACTCCCATGGTCCATTAGCAGTTGGAAGCGCCAGGTGCACTCCTGAGCCCATTCCACCTTAGCTTCCCCCAAAATGAATCCGGCCCATGGACTCTGAGGCCATGCTGATGCAAGCCAAAGTGCAGGGAGCAGAGAGGATTGGGAGACTTGCTGCAAAAAAGCGCTCCTGATCCGAACCAACACCCTGCTGTACACACAACCACCGCAGCAGCAGAACATTTACCGACTGTGTTTCCAGAGCACAGCTGCCTGCAGCAGGGCTGAGACAACTTTCACATTTGTAGCTTCAGCATTTCAAGGATCACTTACTGGAAAGATATTTGTAAGAGTTTTGCCACCTAAACCAAGCATTTATTTTAAGAAGGCCTCCAGAAACAAGCTCTTGTTTGGAAAAAGCCTTCAGCCAGTAGCTTACTTAGTTACAACAGATACAGCTGTTCAAAGAGACTTCCAGTTTCCTCAAATGGGCCAAAGGACTTCTTTCAGGCTGATTCAGCAGCAGAGGCTATTTCTTTCCATTTTTATCCTTCCACAATATTTACGATTTGTTCATTAACAAAACAAGGAAAAATGCTGCAAACAAAACTTTGCAGCCTACCAGCCTCTTTGAAGAGAAAGAAAATGCCCAACCTACTCATTTCCACATCAGTAACCAGAACGATACTACAATTTGTTGCATTTCTGCAGAGGCTCATGTCCAAGAAGTGCTACAGGCAATTCACTTTGGACCTCTTACTCACACATGCCAGTCCATACAGCGATGGCTAATTCTGTCACCAAATGACCTCAACTACGGGAATGGCACAGAACCACCCCCCTAAATCCTTCCCTCATCACAGTCTGCAGCAGTGCCCTGACTGTGCTCCACAGCAGCACCAAAAGGCCTCTGCCAAAGACATTAAGCCGACAATTAATCAGTCTGGATCATTGCCTGATTTGTAGCTCTTACAGCAGAGGCCCCAGCGATGAAGTTACACTTTAATTGAGTGTAAAAATAGGCAACAGCCTCTACTGTCTACAGCTAACGCACATCTGCTAGCAGAGAACAAAGAAATGAAGAAGCTTAATTTAGCAGTACAGAAATCACCCTCGGAGAGCGTGTTGTTAAAACGCCTCGCTACGACACTGCAGGATAGCGTTATGGATGTTAAGGCCCAGCAACTCAGTCTCCCTTTAAATTCTCTCTCCACCCAGACTGGAAGGTGGCATGATCCTCTTCTTGGAAAGTGTGTGTTTAGGTGTGTCCAAAGGGAAATGTCTGGGTGTACCCACAGTTAGTCATCCTCCTACCACAGCTTAAAAAGTCTGCGAGAGGAAACTTCCTCGGAGAAATCCTCCTCTGCACTCTACCCCAGCCTGGGCTGCTACCAAATTTAGAAGGCTGTTAAGGAGGGAGAAGGAAGGGGGAAAAAAACCAAAACAATAATAAAAAAACCCACACCCAACCACAGTATAATTTTAATTACACAACACCTCCAAAACTCTCAGCAGTGCAGCATTTTCACCAGTCTGCATGAGACTAGTATTAATAGGACGACAGGGTAAAAACTTATGAAAGAAAGGCTTCGACCCCACAGAACTAGTCTCTTTTCCAGGAAGACTGGGGGATGCAGCACGAATGCTTGGAGGCTCCACCGTTACGCCCACGAGCACAGCACGGCTGACAAGGCTCCTACTGCTTGCAGGAGAGGAGTCTCACAGGCTCGAGCCCTCAGAACTGTTTTTGTTACTCTCCTGCAGAAGAGCGCACCGCTGCCTGCCTTGTTAGCCTCCCTTGACGCCCAAGGTTCCCGCTTTGCACCTTGCAGAACGCATCAACCACGCGCTCCTTAATCCTGCCCCATCAGCAGCACCCAGAGCAGCTGCCAAGGAAAGATAACCGCTGCGCGCAGATCGTGGTAAATGGGGCTAGAGCTCAACTGTACCAACAGAACAGAAGCATAAAGTGAAGCTCAGGGCCTGACCTGAAATCAGAAGATAAACTTGACAGCAACTGAAAGCTAAAGGGACGGTTTTTCTAGTGTCACTTCCCCTGCTCGCTGCAGGATCGCAGCGGTACTGCAGCAGGGAGGCACGCCGCACCCTCCTCTTCTGCCAGCAGGATCTCACGGAGCCAGGGCTCTCCTGGCCAGTGATCACCATTCGCCTCTTTTCTGAAAGTGGCAGTGGAGTCACGAACACGGGCTGCAAGGTGCAAGAATTTTGCTCAACAGAAACCAACTCCTAGGCCAAGGTCATCCAAAAAAACCTTTAGTTAACACAGTGGTTCCCAAGCTGACTGGGCTTGGAAAACAGAACCTAGGATTCCCAAGAGAGGAAAGAAAGGTTCCAAACAGTTACGTTTCTTAAGTGCTATTTTACTGCAGCTCAGACCTTGGCTTGATCAGGTTAATGCCTAAAGAGGGAAAGAAAAACCTTCATGCTAAGCAAGGATTATCTCTTGATGCAACTATTTGAATATAAGGAAGATAAAAGACAATACTAACATTCATCTGAATTGTGGGAGTATCTACCAGTGCTTACCCTTCGCAAAATAGCTCTAAAGCAAATAGCTGAGTTAGGACTTATGACCTCATATGCAGAAAAAGTATCTCAGAGCCTTCTGTGCTACACTGCTCCCCAGCCCTGCTCCCCCTCTTCACTCTTTCTGAAACTCAGCAGTAAAGAATTCAGGAGTATTTCTAGCAGGTTTCCAATTCAGGAGAGAACAAATAACTGAGATGAAGGAAGAAAAAGAGGAAAGAAGAAAGTACTCATTTACTGTAGTATAATCTCCCCTCTGCACAGAAGCACAATATCCCAAAGTGTTTCTCAAACCCAGAGACAGCTTTAAGGACAGACAGAAGCAAGTTCTAGGACAGACCTTTGGGATTCATGTCTTGCAGCCTATAAGGTCCTGCACCACAGCAAGCTAGCACACTATAAGGAACCAGTGGCTGCTCTCCTCTTGTGTAAGGGCTATACCAGAACAGATAAACTTTGGGTTGTGGTATCAGTCACACATAAGCACAGTCCAGAAGACTACATGGAAACAACTAATATAGTCATGCAACAGCCTGCTTCATGTCTTGGCCTGTTTTGGCAGATCCAGGTCCAGCAATAAAACCTACAACCACTAAAGTCAGCAGAACTTTGACTTCCCAAAAGAATGAGGAGTCCCAATTTTTTAAATGCAGATCCTAGGGGGTAAGAAGCAAGACCCAGAGAGGCTCACAGACTTTTGCTTTGGCTCTGACCACATTGTGCTTTCTATAAACTTCTGTCAGCTTGCTCCAGGATTTGGAGCACCAGTTGAGATACATGACAAGCAGAAGTGAGGTCCTGCATCACCAAAGTGGTTTATGGACAGCTTTGCGGTAGGTGGATTTTTGTAGGATCAGGAGAACAATAACGCAAAGGGTCAGTGCTGTCCCATTGCAGACACTACAGTTCCCTCCACTTACGAGACAGATGAACTGCTCCAGGACAAGTCATACTTCTGTGCAGATTAAAGACAGCAGGAAAGTTTTCCTCTGGTTCTACATGTGTTTCCGGAAGGGAGGGAAAGTACTTCCCATACAAATAAAACCCCAAGGTAACTGCCCTCAAGTTTGATTGCGTGACACTGGGGGGTGGGGAGGAAGTGCCATGTTCATCAATGATAGGACTGCTGGTAGAACAGCTCAATCTTCAGGTTCCCCAAAGAACCTTCAACACCTTCCACTGGACACAAGCTTTCAGCAGCTCCCTTCAAACCAGGGGCTCCACGGCCCTTCTGTCTCCAGGCCCCTGCAAACTGTTGTATGTGCCACTGCTCCACTGACGGGACGTTCAGCTGTGGCTTCATAAAGGTTTGCTGCAGGCTTTCAACAAAGCCCTGACACTCAAAGCAGTTGTTCAACAACTGAGGACTACAGCACTCGCAAGAGCTCAAACAGGAAAACATGACTGTCAGAGCCAGACTGGGCCTCTGCAGAACAAAGCACTACAGCAAGTCAAAGCTGAAAGCAGCATCTGAGACTAACCACAGAAACTCAAATATAGGATTAATGTCATAATAAGAGCATAGAGAAAAAGTGGCAGCTTCCACTAGTCACACACAGAACTTCAAGGTGAGACCAACACCAAAAAAACCCATGCATCACAGCAAATTCAAGGTTCACACTGCTGGGACACACGCAATCACGCTCTGTCTCAGAGGTAACACGGTGTCAGCTGCACCAATTGATGCCCCCAGCTGGCCAGCTCTTCGGGAGGCACTGCTGCCTGGGAGCACACAGTGCACGCTGCATCTGCATGCAACAGCTGCAGTGCAGCAGCCCAGCAAGGCTAAGAGACTGAAAAAGCAGCAGCATTCTGCAAAGTTGGGACTTTCCTTTGCTCTGATAATGGAGTAGGAAGAGTAGTTACTCCTTTGCTAACAAACAGAATAAGATTAGAAGATTCTTCAAACAAAAGCAAGTTTCTTTTTGCAAATGACAATGCATTATGTTAATGCCCTCAAGAGAGGGGGCTACAGAATTCTAAAAACAATGATAAACTGAAGATCTGATTTGCTGTTCTATATTTATTCATCTCCTTTCTGTATTACAGTCATACTATAAAATGAACATTTAAGGTTTGATTCCCCATTACCTTAAGCTCAGTCACATGCACTGGAATGAAATTCTTGCATACTGTGAAGCTGCATTTTATGGGCCTAAGAGCCTACACAAAGAGCAGGAGCGGGAGGGAGCGCTGCAGGTCGAAGCAGACAACAGGGAAGGCTACAAGAGCCAGGGTCTCCCTCCCTGTTCATGCTGAGCATTTCAGTTGCAATCGCACACTTACTGAGATACATTCAAATATAAAGAAAGCCACCTAATCTAGGAGTTCGATTTTAGAACTGAAGAATGTAGTTCTACTCAAAGTTGGGAAAGGCTTGTTTTGTTTAATGGCAAATCCTAAACACCTTTAATCTGATATCCTGCGAGATATTTTAAGCAACTGCAGAAATTAAGGGCCCAGTCCCCACTGGATTTTCCATGGCAGCTGCATGACTGACTGACCTTTGCAAATCTTCTCTTATATATCCATTTACTTCATATTTCATTTACCAGATTTAAGAGGAAAAAAAAAATTGTTGCAGCACAAAGCTGTTACAACAAGGAGTTTAAAGAAAAAAGCACAGGTTTTTCTTTCAAACAACAAAAGTTTTCATTTAAGAGAAAAATACAAGAGCCAGAAGCCAGATTAACGTGGCCTTGAGACCACAATATTTCAAAAATGAAGAAAATGTCATATGCTTTAACATATTTAACATGTCAGCTACAAGAGCCAACTAAGGTTTAAAAAGAAAAAAAAAAGTATCGGACCCAAACAAAAAAGCCTCCAAAGAGAAAGATACCCAAATCTCTGGTTATGGGTACAGTGACATTAAGAAACACACAGACTGGGTGCTTTAAAGCCACTCACTCACCAGCACACCAGGGTCTGCTTCCCAGCATTTTCCCCTGCCTTACACCACCTCACCCCTCCCCAGCCAGTGCGATTCGCGCCGTTTCCCATGCCACCAGGGCGTACTCAGATGGATTTGCACAGGCTGGGAGGCCTTCCCTTCTTGGAGAGGTAAGATGCTTTGCTAAATAGGATCCGTAATGACTTAAAATTGTGCATCTTTCATTCCCCACAAGTGATACATACCGTCTGGTTGATCTCTAGTACGCCAGCTCAGCCGACCTAATTCCTCCTGCCATTCTCATGCGAAGGGACAGCCCAGACAGAACATTTTTGCTCTAAGCAACCAGTGATGCCGAGTTTGATTCATTTCTATCAGCTCCCCTTGAAACAACCTTAGGTCTGAAGAAAGGCAGCTTTGAGATCATTGCTTTGCACTTCAAAAGCATCTCTATGTTTATGGCTGTATTCAGGGCTTGCACTTCATAAAGCAGGAGACACCACACAGTTAAAGCACCTCTTTGCTATATGCTAAGCACAAAGGAGTCTCTAAAGCTGTCTCTTGGCAGGGTTCTTCCTTGGATTCTGCTGGGAAGCTTCATTATTAAAGTTCTCAAAAGGGAACTACAACAGCCAGTGAAGATAATTAAGATGGCTTCTCTTAAGCAAGGTATGTTTAGGTCTGTACCTCAGAAACACTGCCTTGTGAAATCACAGCACTCACACTCACTCTCCATGAGTGCTACATGAACATGATTAAAAGCAAAAAAACACCACCAGAAACAAACATAGGTGAAAAAAAGTATACACTTATTTTGGAAAAGACTTCTCTCCTTGACTTCGCACATCAGAGAAAGCCGTCTCTGCTGACCACCCTCGTGCTTTCTCGTTTCCCGTTGTAGGCCGTGTGATGACGGCAGTGCACCTCGTGGAAGAGACGCCCCTGCTTCAAAGGGCCAGGGCTGCTCTCTGAGCTTTCCCAAAGCAGACCTGAGCTGCTCACTCAGACTCCTACCACCAACACTGCCCCACACTTGCTGTTTGCTAGCCTGCCTGCTGTGCAAAAGCTTTTCAGTTGGTAGCAACAGGTAGGAAAACAGCGGGTGCAGAAAAGGGAGAGGAAAGAAGAGGGAGACACATGAGAGAAGTGATTATTCTCAATTCTCTACACGTGCCTGAGCATTAAGATGAGCCTTTGCAACACACACTTCTGTTTCACTGCAATTTCRTCACATAGGGTCCAGTCCAATCCAGTCACAAAGTTAAATGTATTAACTGGGCTTTGGTTTGGACCAACAGATATTTGGTAGAAATTCAAACAGTGGTTCTTCATCTAAATTCAGTCTCACGCAGGGGTGTTTTTTCCTGTCAACATGATTAGGGGGCACCTATTCCCAGGCACCTTCCAAATCTCCATAGCCCTGCTTTGCCCACTCCAGCATAATGCTTTCACTCATCACAAGGATTTAAACAGTGGAAATTTTCATAATGGAAACACTGATGGAGCTTAAAGAAGAGCAGCATGAATAGTGCCTCAGCAGTTCCCAGGGCTTTGCTGTCAAACCRTGAATACAGCCTACCAGTTTCCAATTACTCTTGGGAAACGTTCCTTAATCTCTCATTATAGTCTGAGTAATGCTACCTTCCACAGGAGCTTTAGAGGCCATTAACCTTCCACATCGCTGGCTCTTCCGTGACATCGTCATCATGTGAGAGGAACACAGGTACGTGCCTTTACACACATGAGTAAAACAGTGATCATAATTTCAGAAATGCAGCAAGACCACTCCATCTAAAAAAAGCCCTATGACTCCTTCAAGGTCTATATTTAGTGGTCAAAATTTGCTAGATGTTCCTGTGACCTGCTCCACAGGGTACCAGCTAGGGAAGCTGACATAAACAGAAGTTCAAGGCCATAAAATTCTCTGCTTGCCATAAACATAACCATTTTGATTCACTAAACTCTCATATCTCATTCTGCAAAACTACTGACGGAGGGCAGGTTAGATTTCCTTCCCCCTTTCCCCTTCTATCTCCAAATTAAGCCAGATCCAGTCTTCAGTAACAGAGTGATTCCCTTCAACAGATGCAAGAAAGCTGACAGAGCCATATAGCAGACACCCCATTCTTGTCTACAGCACAAACAGAAGCAACATTGCTTGGCAATTCAGAGGAGCCTGCGCTTCACACCCACTCACAAGGCAACTTGCCAGCTTCACTCAGGGAGGGAATTAAAAGCGGACTTAACCAGGCAGCCTGCCTGACCTCAGGAGTGCGATCTCCCAGACACAGAGCGTCTTAGTCATTCCAAGTGTCTCCTGAGACAGGGCACCAAAACAGTAATGCCTGAGGAGCAGAAGATCTCGCATTAGGTGGCACGAGAGGTGATGAGGCAAGGAGGTGACACTGCAGCAAGCATTGATTCATCCAACATCACACATTATCAAAGCACTGCAGCAAAAGTGAATAGCGCTGCAGGGCGCACCAAAGGACATTGCCACACACAGAGCTCCAGAGGTCTCTGGAGGGACAGCAGGAGGCACSTGCACAAGATGAAGCCTTTGGCTGCTAGTTCACGTGTCAGAAGAGGACGGTGGTGCAGAGAGCACAACCGAATGCCAGAGCCAAACAGCTGTGACCCTGCTGATCACAAGGACTCTCTCTACAGCAGCAATAGAATAAGCCTGTTCTTACTTGGCTCCGCTCCTTCCCAAGACCAGCCCTGGGTGACTGACCATTCAGCCCAAGAATGCTTGTTCTGCCACCCCATGCCTTAAGCCATGGGCACAAGAAGAAAACAAATAGTTTGGACTGCAAGGACTCCATGTTCTGTGTCTCTTCTTTAGGAGTTCCAGGTGATGTAGCCTCCCCAGTAGAAATATTTTTGTGAGCCTTTGCTGTAGAAATGAGTTAAGCATCTCTAATCTCATCCCTAGCTGCTGAGCCCAACAAGCCAACTGGACACAAAATTATAGAAGGCAGACCCTCAGTTAATCTGATCTGAACTAGAAGCAAAAACACAACAGCGCAGAGCTACGTTTCTACAACTAGTCCATCCCACCTAAGGGATGCCAAAACTTTAAGAAACCAATACCCATACAAGCACAAGTCCCAGCCAGGCTGCTTCAAGAAACTCAGAACACAGCATACAGCCAAGGAGAATGGGAAGTAAAGTTATGCTTCTTCCCATTTCACCAGGAAAACCCTTTCTAATATCCAAAGGACGATTTATGTCCAAGAATGACATATTTTCTACAAGCCCAGAGCTGCTAGGCTAGGACTGCTTTGCTCTGCAGTACTAGAATAAACATGGCCCAACACCAACACAGTCACATGTGAGATCTTCAGCTGGCATCTACATAACCAACCCTCCTGGGGCAGGAGGCACAGCACAGGGAAGAGAACATAGCTAGGACCTCCCTTTGCCCCAAATATCCTAGTTACATGTAAAAGCCCGCTTCTTGCTAGTGCTGGAAAAAGCAGTCCAGTGCAAAAGATTTACCTTGCTATCWTTGAATCCTCTTAGCTACTTCAAGTGGTCTTTGATCACAGATTCAGATTCAATATCCAGTCTCGCAAAAAGATTCCAAAATACATCCCACACAGCAGACCAGTTATTGCTAAGTTTTCAGTATCAAAATGAATGAAGAGTTGAGCTGATCCCCACAGTTTTGGAATCTATGTTTTAAGAAACCTCATTTCCAAACCAAATGCTCATGCAAGTGAAATCATCATTTATCTTCTTATTGTCATTAATTTCCACCTTAAGCAACAAGAGCTCATTATGCTATATTTGAAAAAGAGTAAAAAAATTCCTGCACTCCAGACATCTCTCTAGACTACTGCAGTCCAGAGACCCTAACTGCAACCGCTCTGCAAGGCAACCGAGGGGTGAGGGATTGTTTGGCAGCAAGTAATGCACCCTGCATATGGAGGAATCTAGTTTTCACTTTATGCCAAACACCTCTTGGGCCTAGGAAAGATCTGCAGCACAACTCCATACAGACACTAGAGAGTACTTTCTAAATATAAAAATGCAATAAAACATGATTTATCTGCTTCTTGAGCAGGGATTCTCTCATTAGGCTCCTAGACTAGTCACAGCACCTCTCATTAATACATGAGCACATAATAATGGAAATATGCATATTTTATTTGGTGAGCCGTTCTCATGTAATGATATTGCTCTTAGGACTCCAGTGAGGGGATCTATAGAAGTCCAGACACTGTACCTTTATGCATTAAATATTCACCAGTGTYGCTTCTTCCTAGGAAGCTTCTTTCTTTGTCATTATTTATGAACCAATATCACAAAGATGCACGAAACAAGAAGGAACACGGCAACTTTCCCAGATTTGAGGGATAAAATAAGTGCCAGGGAGTGAGCTGCTACATGAAATATCAGTGTTGCAAGTGCCTGTCTGGGGCAAATCTGGCATTACATCAAAAATTTTAAAGTTGTATTAGGCCTGGTTTACATTTTCCTGGTTAAAAGTTAGTGCTAACGAAAGCATCACCGAGTGTAATCACTTGCTTACAGCCTTTGTGGTTTTCGCAACCATTTCCTTGTGTGCAAGGAGCATGCAAGTAAAAGTTAAAGTCACTGTTGACAGGAGGTGCGGAGGAAGGGAAGAGACAAAATACAATAATGTAACAGAAAAAGCTGCAGGGCAACATTAAGATTCACAGGAACTATTTTTTTCTTTTTGCCCTATGAAGTTGTAGTAGAAGAATAAACCTCTTCAGTTTTAGAAAGCCTAAAAATAACAGCTCAATTGACTGCAACTATGACATTTTCAAGGGTAAATATATACATAAATATATAGGTATCTATGAATGAAGCAATTAATCTTGTACCAGAAGAACAAGATCAGTAAGAAACAGTCTTTTCCACAGTGTAAGGAAAGGTGGGCAGGAGCCAGCCTTCCACAGAATTTGCATTTACCTTTGCAGATAGCTTACTCTCATACAACTCCTGAACAGATACAGAGCAAGGCCAAACACTCAGGTGCAATACACACACAGTCGATGTGGTGGACGGCATCAGACTGTGTGCGATTACAGATCACCTTCCACCAGAGTAGGTACCTTGGTAGCACCGTGTAGCTTCCCAACACAACTTAAGTCATATCATTTTGCCCAAGAAATCAGATTACCCAAGGTCATACAGGGAGTCTCTGACAAAGCTGGTAACACAACACAGGCTTGGGCATGCCCTGAAAGCAGGACCACCCCCGAGTTCCTATTTTTTTTTTCTACATCTTACACAGTTTCTTGCAAACATCTCAACAGGCTACACTGCTATATATAGAATTTAACTAAAGCTCTTTTGCCATCACATGAGAAAAATGCATTGTCTCAATCATAACAGTTATGAACTCACTACTTTAGGTGGAGCATCTGAGCTGCTTCCTATCAGGCAGTTATTTGAGGCAGGGAGAGGAACAGGACATGAACAAAGGTTCTGAAAGATCTGCAGGAAGCAAATCCAGCAGTATAATACTTCATGCAAATGCAAACTATAGGGGAGGAGCAGAAACAGCCACATGCTCCCGCAACTGAAAAATTATGGAATAAGTAAACTTAGGAGTACAGAGGAGGAGAATGAAAAATATGAGATCTAATGCCCCAAGTGCCCCTTGCCCAGCGGAAACTTCTCCAGCTCTGTGCTACTCTGCAGCACCATAACAAAGGAGGTCACTCCCTCAGGACTTTGCAAGACCAGCTCTAAATCCTAGTTCACAAAGCAAAGGACAGGTGGTCTCTTGCCCAAAGGATATTTCCAAGAACTGCTCCTGTCCCAAATGCCTTTGCCTCTCTCCCAGGAGGAGCCTAAACATCCCCCACGTCCATCTGCCTTTAACAAAAACAATGCCAGGCATTAAACACTTTCCAAGAACCTGGCCTCCAGTAAAGCCCCTGCAGGACCTTGCCATGACCCTCTGTGCTGGCAGAGGCAGACGCAGCGGGTGACACAGTCCTGCGGGCCACAGAGCGAGGGTGACGCGCGCAGACTACAGCGCCCAGAAGGCACTGCAAAGAGGCTGCACCAGCCAGCCGAAACTGGTGCTCYGGGTGACGCAGCGGCCACCCGAGCCAATCCACGGGAGCAGCAGGAATGTCAACAAACACGGCGGCCTGGAGGCCACGTGATAGCGGGGACAGGGCAAGCGGCTCCAGATAAGTCACCCAACAGCCACCCGGGTGGCCCGACTTGTGCAGTGGAGCCAGCAGTCACCACAGCCGTCGCTCATAAATATAAAACCTTAGGGTGGAACAAGTTCCCCTGACTTATCACACTCCAGCCCCTCAGTCTAGAAACACAGGGATTCCATTTTATGCTTTTATATCCTGCAGCAATTTTTTTTTTTTAAACATCATTAATGTTGGATAAAACATGCCTCATGGCCCAGCAGAACTTTGTAACTAAAAGTTCAAGGAAAAAAAAAGTCATTGAATAACTTGAGTTTCAGAGCAGATCAGTTCCAGCCCCTTAGCGTAGATCTTCAGAGCTGACTTTGTAGGAAAAAGCAACTGTGGGAAACCACAATAATCTAAAAAAGTCTCCCGCAATTTTTAACACTTATTGATTGCCACAAGGACAACAGAAAAATGTAAATGATAATCCTGAGAAACTGAAGACAAATCATATGCCACAACGTCATGCTCACACTATTTCTACATCATCTATGAAAAAGTAGTATTCTTGGGAGTACAGCCAGACTGGGGGGGGGGGGAAGCAGGCATGCCAAGAACTACTGTAATTTTATTTCTAACATTTTAAGAACTTATGACCTTCCAAAACACAGACATATTCACCACTTATTGCATTTTACCACGCAGTATCCTGGGAGAAAACTCCAGCAGGAGCTCCCACCTCAACCTCAGTTGCATGAGAGCTCTGTGGTCCAGAACACAATTAATATATGATTTGCTCAGACATGTTTGTATATCTTTCCCTAGCTTATGAGGGACTTTTTCCCAGAATAGGTATGCCGGATTACAAACATCTGTTAAAAACAAACTCTGCAAACTCCWCTCAGCCTCTCCCAAATCTAGAATGCTTTGCCATAATTGAATGTATTTACCTGGAAGTCATACAAAGCAACGATGTTTTCATGTTTCAATTCCTAGAAAAAGTAAGACAAAGACAATAAGCTAGGAACAAAGAGGATATATAACAAAGACTCTGAAGAAAATGATTCGTTCTACCTTTACCTTAAGGATTTTTATTTCCTTGCCCAGCAGAGTTTGAGATTTCGCAAGGTTTTTCTTGTTAATGCATTTCACAGCTACTTCCAGCTCAGGTTTCTGAAAGTTAAAAAGTGCATGTGTAATTTAAAGAGATATGTAAATTTCACCATTAATTTACATTAAGATAAGCAGCCTCTTAATACTACTGAAAGAAGTGTCTTGCAGCATTAGTAAAGGTCTCTACTTTATATCCTAATGCATATCCCTCACTTGTTCTGACTTGCCCTTTCCTGAATTATGCCTGTCAACCCAAGGAGAAAAGCCCGAGGTTTGGGTTTTTGTTATTACTTTACACCATGATTATCCTCTTAGTTAAGCACTAGAAATAAACACACTGTGGGAACCAGGGCTTATCCCGAGCGCTAATGATGGAAAATCCACAGATGGATTGGTTTCCTTTTATTTAAGGGTGAACGATTTCCCCTCCTTTCGGAAAAAAAAAAGAGGACAAAGATGGAACAACTCCACGACAACCAAAAGACACTTCAGAGACGGTCCTGGGCTGCTGGGTGGTATTTTGGGTTGTTTTTTTCCCCCTCCTCGTTGGGGTGCCCCTCCCCCACCCCTTTTATTTTGGTTTTAGGACGAGTTTTTTGGCGCACAGGGTGTTTCTGTGGGACACAACCACGCGCTCCCTCGCACAGCCTTTGCCTGCTCGGGTAAAGGGACACAAGGTTAAGGCCCGTCCCAGGTCCTGCTGGGGCCCGAGCCCCGAAGACACCAGGGTACAAAGTAATAATAATGATAGTGATAATAACAYCACCACCAAGACACATTTCCCTGCTCCCCAGAGCGGCCCGGGGTCCGGCAGGGCGGCTGAGGACGGACGCAGCAGCCCAGGGCCGGGCCGCCGTCGCGCCAGGGCGATGGGCCGCGCGCGACACCCAAGCGGGGCCCGGGCCAGGAGGCAGAGGGAGCGGAGGAGGCGACAGCAAGGGCCAGGAGGCAGAGGGAGCGGAGGAGGCAACGGCGATGGCGAGGGCTCACCTCTTTGTGCCGGCCCTTGAAGACGACAGCGAAGGCCCCGTGCCCGATGAGGTCCTTCCTGCTGAATTCAAACTTTCCCACCGCCTCCATGGCGCGACGCCGGCGGGCTTCCAGGGCGGACGGAGGCGGGCGGCGAGCGAGCTACGTCGCGGGGAGAACTTCGGAGCGCAGAGGCGACGGCGACGAGGAGGAGGGCGACGGCGATGAAGAAGCTCCCTTCGAAAAACAACAACAACAGCAGCAGCAGCGATTAAGCCTCCCGCTCTGGAAGCGCCCCGGCGGGCTGCCCGCTCCGGCGGCTCGGGCGGGAGCCGGGAGCGGCCGCGGGGCAGCGCCCCCCCCCCCGCCGCCCGGCACCTGCCCCTGCCCCGCCGCCGCACCTCTCCTCCGGCCAGGGGCTGCCTTTTCCTGCAGACGGGCCGGGAGCTGCTCATTGTTAGCGGCCGGGGCGCAGCGGGCTCCTCAGAAGCGGGCCTCCCCCATCCGCTCCTCGGGACCGACCGACCGGCGCAGCTCGCCCCGCCGCCGCTGCGGGTGCCTCTGCCCGCGCCGAGG
>NW_020447752.1:4675521-4770772 GCF_003343035.1 Apteryx rowi | reverse complement strand
TCTGTGCCCCATGTGCCCGGCTGCCGTCTATCCGCACCGGCTGCGCCCGCGGGCCGTTCCACCGTGCAGGGGCGACCGCGCGCCCCGCTACCAGCCCTGGCCTCCGTCCCCTGCTCCGGGCCGGGCGCACCCCCGCCTCCCCGGCCCTGCCCGCTAGGCCGCGTGCGGACAAGCCTCCCGGTTTGCCCCATCTTCATCCCAACGTCCAGGCCGGAGAGTGTCCCAGCTGCACCCACGAGAATGGCTTCAGGCGTCTCGCCGGCAGCGCTCCTGTTTGCGCGTTCAATTTAAAGCTTACTTTGTAACATAAAGCTTACTTTTTACACAACTGCGCGATACCGATTTCCGTTCAGTCTCCAGCCCCTCTGCTCYGAAACAGCCACGCTGGCCCGCGTGCTCCAGCAGGCATTAGCATYGTCTGCCGCGGCTCTGCGGGCCGCCGCTGTCCAGGATTTTGCATTCACACGTCAGCGGATCACCTGAAGTTTTGCTTTGCCGTGATGTGGAAGCGCACTGCAAYGCCGGGCGCACGCCGCTCACCCGCACCGCTGTGCTGGCGGGGCCCCATCGCTGCTCATTTGCATCCCAAATTCCAGCGCGGTTACTGTGTGTTCAGTGGAAATTATGAAAGTCACAAGGGTGTTCCTCAATGTGAATTTGATAGCGACGTGTCTTGAAATAGCCTTTGAACCAAAACAAGACTAGAGGGCATTTGTGATTTCAGTGCTACCAACCCTCAAAATTAAAAAGTTGAGATTTGCTTTAAATACAATATACTTAAGCTATCTGCTTGCTCACTTCTAAGCCTGCGCTGCCCATGGAGTTTACATTTTCAAGCTTTTGTCTATCATCAGAAGGGGTTAATTCAAAAATTAACCCAGAAACTGGGTAAAATTAGCAAGCATCATAAAACTTGTAATAAAATCAAGCTATTTGGCAAATGACAGGCACAGGAATTTGCTTTACCAATTGTTTAAAAGCCACTATCTCTAATGCAGAACATAACAGTTGCAAAAGTTTAAGTCAGGAAGTGAAGAAATTGTTTTGAAACTTAGATAACTTCTAGGTAGGCAAAATCTTGTATCCCACTTCACTGGAAAATAGCCAGAGCGCCATGGTTAGCATGTCTACTCGTGCAAGAAATGCGGTAAAATCTCTAGTGACCACAGTCATTTCTGCTTTTATTTTTCTATCAGCAGAGATGCATGCAGTTATACTGCAAAGCAAATGAGGAAGTGGATGAGATCCTGCTGCTCAATCAGAGGCCAAAATATCACAATAATGAATGTTCTTTGTTCTGTACTGCATGTGCTCACTTGTTCTTCCACATGCTGATGGCTGTGAAAAAAATGTTTAACTTAAATAAGTTTTGATTAAACATAGGCCCTAAGGAAGCTTTCTGCATGCACTTTTACAGCAGCATACAGAACCAGGCAGCAAAGTGAGCCCCTGCTCTGCTGACACTTTATTTTATTTTATTTTTATTGTTAAAATAAAAGGATTCGATTATAAAATGGATTTGCTTATAAAGAAGTCTGAAGACTCACTGGGTATCTCTCCAGTGAATAATTGGAACTTCAAAGTAGCACAACARTTTTGACGGTACTCAGAGGCCTCTGCAAGGATCAAGACCGAGTTGTGCTGGATGCCACGTGCACACATGAAGCATGGCACAGTCTTCGTACTGACAGCTTAACATTTATAGCAGTTATACGGTTCTCAAATCTGTCACCCAAAAATAGGATAGATTTCAACAGTAAGCAAACTTTTACACAGATATAAAAACTTACTCAAGGACAACTAATAGCGTAATGGCACATGACAGCAGATATAATTTTGAGATATTTGGAGAGCGCTCTGCAGACACATGGTATTAGCAAAAGTTTTGTACATTTTGGAACAAAGAGGGCTGAACAGCTTTTTAATTAAAAAATAGAATTCCTCAAAAATTTTTCTGTGGTTTGCTGGTTAAACACTTATGCAGTATCAATTCTGCACTGATGTCCAGAATTTAGCGAGAGTACATCTAGGCCAACATCCAACACATGCAAATTTTGTTCTCCTCCCACAGTCTCCTGTTCGCTAATGGTGTAAGTACTACCACCACCGTGTATTCAAGTGCTTTCTCAGATGGAGGCATTCATCTCTGAGGGCACAGAATATATAGTCCAATTTACTAATGCAAAACTTCAATGGGGGAAGATCTACAGCTGAGATTTACGATGGGTGGAGAAAAATATAAACATACATCCAACTGTGGGAAACCTTAGAGTATTTTCTTGAAATTCTTTTGCAAGTTAATGCCACATCATTCCTTTTTGTAATTCACACATGAAGACAGAGCAAGGAGGCAACGCTTACGAACTTCAAGAAGGACTCCTGATAACTTGAAGATGATACTCCTTTCCAATACCATGTTTTAATCAGTGGTCATAAATACGGCTGTTTCTATTCACAGGAATCCAAGAGTGCCCTCCTTACCTCGTAGGGCTACAGAGGTATGACACAGATATCTCTGACACCATCTCTACACTGTATAATTGGTTAAAGCTACAGAAATACAAGAGAATTATGCGGGAACAGCCAAACCAGCTATTGGGACAGAATAAAGATTTCTGTCTAGGACTAAATCATTCTCATCACGGTTCAGCCTATGGAATAAATTACATGTGCACCTATCCAGCTGTTGCTCAAGGTGTGACTGAATCTCGTGTAGATACAACTGCACGGGTTTGAAACCAGCTAACTCTTACACCAGTAACCCAGTGCCCGGAGCAGCGTAGGGCTCGTTTTGGACTGCAGCGCCTGCCTTGGCAGTTGGGTAGGTGCTTGGGAGGGCGAGTGCGTGCTAAGCTGCTTGCTGCTGCGTGTGCTGTGCTGTGGGTGCCAGAGCTTCCACGGACACTGACATGGGGCTTCGCTCTCCTCCCCACATACCCGAAAAGCAGGATGTAACCATTTGGGCACGTCTTCTCTGACATTTATATTTGCTCCTATGTAGCAGAGGAAAGACCTGCGCTTGCATATCGCACAGAACACGTGCCACGTGCGTGACATGCTTTTTAATGCCTTCCTAGACAGTTCTGGCTACTGCAGGCATCAGCTGAGGGCCAGACAGCTATCCTTCCTGAGATCCTAACGTTGCTTTTCTAGTTCAGTGACTCCATCCCCGTATTCCCAACGGCATCTGATGAGAGACCAGAAGCCTCACAGTGGTCACCCACAGAGTTAAACCACTGTATCCGGGAGGGGTGAGGAAATCCTTGGCCRAATACAACTGTAAAGAAGAGGTTCTCACCTTCACTCTACCTCTCCATTTTGAAATCAAACTTCTGCTAGACGGGGAGGGAATCTCCAAGGCTCCTTTGTAATCTCATTACAGCGATGATTACTGCCTCACAGAGGCAGCAAGGGCCCAGGAAAACAAACTGGTGTTTTTGGAGGAAGAGAAATGCTGAACTCTAAGGCTTGGGCACGTGAGCAAGCTGTGACTTAACAAGATACTGCGTATGCCTGTTACTGCCTGTTAATTGTTCGTGCATCTCTTCTTTACATGGAGTGAAAGGTGCTGGCTTGAGCCTTTAAAATGAGCTTTAACTTGCATGTGACATGGTTGTAGGTGCATATGGAGGTAGTGCTGCTGCAGGGTAATTAATTCTTCTCATAGAGCTGGGTGCATTGCCACTGGAAAATTATTCTCGGTATTTCATAGCCAAAAAATGGACAAACTAGCATGAGTTCAAAGAGAAGTAGCAGGAATGATGGGGTATGGCTTGATTTCAGAGCACATCTGAATTAAAGCAGATACTGTATTCATGCAGGTTCAAAATCTAATTAAAACTGAGACACTTTAAAGCAAGTTAAACATTTACTTTCCGCAGACAGCCTAACAGTTGAGCATAGTCGCCACAAATGTTTGGGCAGAGCCAACATTAACCTGAATGCTGGAATATTTGCCAGGTTCATCAGGAAGGAGTAAAGGAGCTGAATGTGCCATGCTTGGCTGAAAATAAGCTTGGTGGAAGGAAGGCGTGTAGGTCTGCAAATATCTAAGTGGTAAAAGTAAGTATTAGCATTAATGGAATTGAAGACAAGCTGTGGGCTGAATTTAATGAAAAACTAAAGTTACATCTCAGTCTTGCCCATTTCAGATGCCTGTTACTAAGTTTGATTCTGGCTCAGTTACAGGCGGGTAAAACACAGACTGACAGAATTGCACAAAATCCCACCAGGATACCTGAGTTTTGAACACAGCAATGTCATGTTGCATTTCTAGAGAGGCTGAACAAGTAAATTAATTTGGAGCCCCAAAAACATATGTAAATTTACAGCAGTGGTGTAAGCTATGTCAACAGTATTTGTTCATGCCTCACTCAAGATCTGTAGAAACAACTTTTCATAACTCTGGTAAAAAGCTTTTATCTTCAGGAGGGATCCCCCGCTCCTGGCATCAGCTTTTGATCAGTGAAACTGGAGACACTCAATTAAGTGACAGAGTTTAAAATCAGCTCCCTACTTTTCACAGTCAGCAGCTTCCCCATGTCACACACACAGCTGAGTCTAAGAGATTTAGACAGTGAGGTGACATTTACACATGCAATAACACAGCTGGAAAAACTGAATGTTTGAACTAAGCTGCAAGGAGCTCAGAGTTTTGACTGTATTCAATACAGGCTGCTCTAGTAGAGAGCTATGGTACCCAGCATCCCTTCCGCACCGGAGAGGAAGACATGCTTTCCGTGCACTTCCAAAGCCCTGTCATATTATGTTCTGGATTTATTTACGCTGTGGGCCCCGGTATTGATTAATGCTGTTGGGAGATTTAACTAGCCACTCAATTATCCTGGCAGGCCAGGTCTGAGATGTTTTATTACCCCCCTCCCCGCACATACACAACCGGCTCACTGAGCAGGTTTTATGAATTATTGAAGGCAGTGTTTTGATGTACTCAGCAAGGTGCTCTGGCAAGGGGCTTCGTCGCTTCCCCTCGCGTTTTAATATCGGATGCACTTCAGCTCCTGGCAGAGGGCTGCGGGCACTGAAGGCCGTACTCAGCGTTCAAATCTGTTAGCGCTCGCATCAAGGACCATTACCCAACCTGCCTGTCAAACAGCTGATTATAGCGAAAGGAGGTTTGCCATAAATAAGAGAGTCTGCAAATCCTCCACTCACAGCAGTGGATTTTCAGGCTAATTGGAAGCTAACTCTTGCCAAAACGAACGCCGCCTGTCGCTAAATCAGCAGGTATCATCGTGCACTTCCTTGCAAGAGGAGGTGTCCATCACAGATAGGAGCAGATCCATCCTCAACACCCTCAGCCTTGCTCCTTACCCGCGAGCACAGCTGGGTCCGTGCCACCCACGGGGCCCTTCAGGTCGCAGGTGTGTTGGGAGGGGATGCAGGCCTCGCTTCTGCTCCCACCCATGCTCCAGGCCCCCTCCAAAACCCGCTCAGCAGGGTCCTCTGTAACAGCTTTCATGTGCTTTAGCAAAGGCCTTTGCAGCTGTGACCTCTGTGTTAAAAATAACCGCTCACCTCGCGGAGGGAGGAGAAGTAGCATCGTGTCCCGTGTCTTCCATACCTACAGTCATCTCTTTAGGAGGCCAGAAGAAGGCTGCTCAGCCTGCAGTCTGCGCTTCTCCCAGGGAGGGCAGYGGCAAGCGAGGGGTGAGATGGGGGCAGGACTCGTGCGGGGGAAACCCCTGGGTTTAAGGAGCATCTCCTTCTCCTGGAGAGAGCTGGAAGTCATGTCTAGGAAGAACTCCTCAGTCCAAGAAAGTTTTTCCAAACTAGTCCAGATGGACAGTGAAATCACATTTATCACCTCAGGCATCTTAAACTTTCTCAAAGGCAGACTTAAGACGGAAAGCACCTATGAACACTAGAAAATATTAGACACCTGCAGTGATTTCCTAGAATGGCCTGTATCTGSCCCGCTACAAATCAGAGGCCTTGGTATTTTTCCTACTTCTAAACCTGCCTGCAGACAGGTAGCTTTTTTGTGCCCTTTCTCCACTGGCTCACGGGAAAGAGCAACAAAAGTGTGTGCGCTCATAGGAACAGTCGCCTCTTCYGCTCTGGCAGGAGCCTGGGAAGTGCTGAGACCTGCAAAAGGTTAAAACTGTGGTTCTCAGATGGTCTGAGCAGCTGAGCAGTCTGGGGTTTGGTCCGCAGCACCTGGGGACCGCTGGCTCTTTCCGCAGGGCCCAGCCTGCGCAGGATGGCTAACTGCTCCTAGCAAGCTTTCGGCTGGGTTTTAAAAGAGAAGAGGTGTCCGGAGGAGACTGCTGGTAAAACTTTCCTCTCGTTATGACTAACTTGTTTGGAGGTGTCTACGTTTTTACATACACCAGGAGAATATACAATTTCGAGCCAGCGTTGTGCCAGCCAGGGCCTTACTCGCACTAGGTAAAGACAGGCGAGAAATGATATTTCTGTACGTACAGATAGAGGTGTGCAAATAGCAGCTGTTTAGGCTGCGCCAGCAAGGAAGGTCACTGGAGATAGGACATGAAATGAAGTGGCAGTAAAGGCACCCTCTCTCCCTGACGTCTATCTGCAAGGTTAGGCAAGGATGGGAGCAGCCTGCCGGGGCAGGCTGAGCGCTGTCATCGCTGCAGCATTTTGGGAACAGCTTAGGCAAACATCTGCAGGAGCAACACGTGCAAGGTCAATCCGTGGCCTTCGACAAGGCTGCAATGTTCAGCTCTTGCCCCCTTTCCCTGACACATCTTCAGGGTACGGATTTGGGGCAGAGGCTGGACTCTCTCTCCGTAAAGCCCGGAGCCGAGCAGTTGCTCCTAACTCCGGCCAGCGGACCTTCGAGATCATCGTCCCGTTCTGACTCCTACTGATACAAAGAGCGAGCGCCTGGGAAAAACCTGGCTCTGAAACCCGGCCCTTCCTCTGGACCTGTTATCAGCCAGCTTTCTCAACAGACAAGGACAGGCTGCTTCACAGAAATGTAAAATTAGGCACAGATGCCCAGTGATTCTGAACATTGCTGTTTGCAATAGCAAATAGCTGGGATCAGKACACGCATTGCAACACTCCAAAGCAATGATCCCTTGTCCTGGCACATTTCTAGGAAGTCAGAGAGGGAGAAATTCTCCAGCACAGAAGCCTATAGCAACAAGTAACAGGGAAGAAAAGTTTTCAGGGGAGCATCAGAAAAGTTTCCTTAGTGTTTGGTGTTTTCAAATGCACTTCATGAAGAAGGAAAAAAAAAAAATCACTGGTCTGCTAAGATGTCAGACCTGCCCATATTTGTACTCCAGCACTTACTGCACTACAGCAAAAGGGAAGAATTAAGGTGAGGGAGACAGTGAAATAAAGCAGTTGCTTTTAACCTGAATTTTGAATTTCTTTCCGTCTTTTTGCACATCTCTGTGAGCTCTCTACTCAATGAATTCATACAGCAATTGCCCAGAAACACAGTTTGGCTGAAGCACTTGATTGGGATTGAAGATATCTGGCCACAGACTTCCCTCCTGACAAACCAGAGCCACATTTCTGAACAGTATTTAGTTTAGTATTTAATTCCCCTAAGTTCCTGTTTGTTCCTCTTTTCCTTTCTCTCAYCTGTGTGAATGGCAAGGTCTTTAAAGACCTAATTTCTGTACTACTTTGATTTTGACAGTGACTGTAATGCAATAATGGTAATGGTTATATCCAAYTGAAGATCAGAAATGTATGTGTCTCAGCAAAGCAGCCCTGATGTCRTTTGCCCTTTGTCAAATGCAACAAGCTGCAATCACTAACAAAGACAAGACAATAAATATCTGAAGGAAAGTAACAGAAAAAAATGCTAACCACAGTTTAGAAATTCTCTGTCTGTGGCGAATGCTCCCCAGGGCTAGGTACAAGCTGTTTGAGTTCTTCAGCTAATAAAGCCATAATTAACCCTGATGTTTCCCAGCAGAGGACTACATTTTTATTGACACTGCAAAATGTTATAGGATGCCATCATGATGTATATCCAGGCATTTGGAAGACACCCATCCCAGCAGTGCTGGGCAAGATCGTTCAGAGCTATAGAGGTTTTCCATGACTCATTAGATTTTAGTCAAATGTTCCATGACTCATGCATTAACCCAACAAAACAAAAGAGAAAAAAAAAACTATTGGGTTGTTGGTTGACAAGAGCTTGTTTAAAATTAATGTGGTGTATTAAGCAGGACATCAACATCTCCTTTTTGATAACGGAGAAACTCGTAAGAAAGAGTTTATCCATTCACTTATTAACAAGGTACCTCAGCTGAGATTATGTAATTAGGACAGGACACTTTTTGCAGCTTTTAGGCTTGAGTAGCAGTATTAATATAATCCAATTGCAGAAAACATAACCAGTTGCAACAAACTATTAATACTAGTTTATATTTAAATGCAGTTCCCTTTCATGCCAGTGCAAATAAACAAAATTAATTAGGCAAATAAATATACACCAGAATATAGCCTTAAATGAACTATATGATAAAATACTGTAACTGGGTTAACTGGCCCCCTTCTGCCAAAATATTATACATTTGCTTAACTCCATACCAGGAGTAGTCTGCTCTGGAGCTGACCCCATGGACCCCATCGCAGGGGAGTCTGAATGAACTCAGGACTTCGGAAATGTGGATTCAAGTAGCTTTGCAATGAATTTCCTAGGAATCTCTGGGCAAGTAGTTTGTCTACCTGTGCAAGTATAACGGTATGACCATGTTGGTAAATTAGACTGCAGACAAACGTCTCTAACCCCTCTACAYTTCTGTTCTCTCTGTAAAAAGGGGTGGGTGGAATTGCAGAGCAGAGAAGATGAAATACATTGAATATTGTGGGATTTTGTGGTAGATTGCAGTAACGGAGGCCATAGAGGGCCTGGGATAATACATGTTGAACAAGTATAAACTCCAGAGGAGCACAAAAGGTTTGGCTGTGGACAGCTTGTCTACTGGAGGACTTCACAAGGGGAAGCGCCCCATTATTTTTAATGTGGTGCTCGGTCTCAATCTGACCTTTAACATTTCTGGGATCCTAATGACCTATTTGAATCCTCTTGTATAGGCATAATAATGCAGACCTAAGTCCAGGGAGCAGTGCAATACATTTCCCATTTAAAACATTGCAGTCATTTTGGTTTAAATAATAACACATCCTGTATTATTCCAACAATACTGATTATAAGTTAATAGAGATTTTCTTCTTCAGAAGCTACATATGATGGATAATGGGGAAAAACAGGCAAAAGAATACAGTTTAAATGACATTTGAGGAAGAGAGGAACACTGGAAATATTTGTTTTAAGAAAGTTGCTTTATTTTTTTTGATGATGACTTTATCCTGTAGTTTATAAAATTAGGGTTTGTTTGGCATAACTTCCTTCAGATCTCAAGGTTTATATTAAGGAACAAATTTTTCTATCAGCAGTCTTAATCTCTTAAACTAATATAGATAGCATCTTTCACAAAATAAACTATAAGCATTTCATATTCCTCAGGTCATATGTTTTAAGACTAGACTCAACCATTCTGAGGATCTGGTTAAGGCTAGCCAACAGGCTGAGGAAGAGATCTGACTTGAAAGATGTGTAACCACTGTGGCATCAGGTTAAGGTGTCACAGGACACCAAATTAAGGCCATGATGAAAAATCTGCTGATGCCTTTATGGTTGCAGACTGTTACATAAGGCACTGACACAGAACCAGCCATTAGACGTGAGTAGGAGGAACAGCCGTAGCAAGACGCACGCTCATTTTCTCCCGTGCATACATATCTCATTCTCATCATTGCATATGAATGAGAGTCGGTAGGATTAGGCCTTTGTAAATGTGATGTTTAGCTTTTCTTACAGTGAACTTCAGAAGAAGAGTCCCTCTATGTCGAAATAGGACACCCAGCCCCACATATCTCCTAACAGCATTTAGGCAAACCCAGAAACAAAAAATACACTCGATACAATCAAAGCACAAACAACATGCATCACTGAAAGTCAGCACCGTCACTGAGGAGGAGGGTTGCAACCCGCAGACCCACCAGTGCCAAACCGACCTGCCTAATTTGATCGGAGCTGTGGTTGGATTCAGTTAGCAAGGCCATATGCAAATAGGCCCCGGAGCAAATTATACCGTTTTACCAACGTAAGCGCGCTCTTATCTGAATCACAGAGGATCTGCTGTTACATAATGAATCGAGTGTCCTCCCTATAATCATTCAGCCGGCTCCCCATGATGCAGGAGAGGCGCGCGCTGCCTGCATCACGCAGGAAACGTCCAGGCTCTCCCCTGCTGTCAGCATGGCATCAGCCACGTACAGGCATCGCTATGCGCCGCGGAAGCGGGGAATTATTTAGCATCCCTGCTGATACATGCTAAATAGCGCATCGCATTCTGGACTTAGGCTGGCCATTCGTTGCTTTTCTTTAGCAAAGCTCTTGCCGGCTCTTTAGCYTTTAACATCAGACTTACCAGCGTCAGGCTATTTCAGCTTGAATGCCTCCTCACTGGAGCTCCAGAGGCTGCAAGTGTGGRYGAAGAACCACTGGGCAGCTAGACTACCAGGTAGCTGAAATACTGGCCTGATTACCCCCGGCAGGGGAGGAGAGGTGAAAATTTCRGGAGAACATGAGTAATGAAGACRTTCTAAGTTCACAGTGGGCAATGATTATAGCCAGCATTAAGCTTATTTTGTAGCTGCACAAAGTCAGTGACTGACTTATATTGCTGATTTACATAAYGTCTGCTTTTATTTGCTGTTATCCAAGAAACCAAGGCCTCTTTGATGTTTATACGCTAACTCCATTAAAGTGCAGTACCTCTTATCATGCAGCTCATTGTAATGGGTTTGCTGTGCGCACGTGTTTTCCAGGAAGTTTCTAACTGTACTGGCTGTGCTGATTGCAAGAGCGGTTATCAGTCAACGGTTTTTAAAGAGACATTAATATATGCAACCTGTCTAGTGGGTGTGTTTTAAGCCTAAGTTTCATGTATTTATGTTAGAAAAAGGAAAGATATCTGGCAAAGTTTTCTCCCTGTAGCCTTGTTGTCTTTGACCTTCACCCAGGGCCAGTGCTAAAGATCTAAAGATAATGTGGGATTTAGTACTCTGCTACTTCACTCCTCAAATGTCCCAGGCAGGGAACATTAGGGTCAGGCACAGTTAAGAGTGAATGCAGATAAACTGAATTTCAACATTTCTAATGTGGACAACGTAGAGTTTACCCACTTTTTACTGTGTGCCTGGGATACCTACTTTTTAATACATACTTTTATTACATCTCTGATAGGCACGACTATCAAGTGTCAGCCTGTGAGCCTAGAAGCAAAACAGAGCTGAGCACTTAGCAAAGCAGGCTACTGGGAGATTCCTCAGCTCTTACGCGACCTCAGAAGTGGCCTGAGAAGGAGGGAGCTTCAAGAGCCTTTTTGGAATTGATCCTTTTTGGAAATGGAGAGCAGCTGGAGCAGGCTTAAACAGTGCTTCTTGTCTCTGTTGCATGCAATGAGTATGATCAAAAAGCCAGAAAAAACCTCGTCTCTGACACTAGTTTTTACTGAAACTCTTGAGATTTTAAGTTTTCAGTTGTCCCAGAYAGAGGTCATTAAACTTGATGTTATAATATAGAAATTAGAGGAGTACTTCATGTTGTGTAAAACAAAACACTGGAGATATCTTTCAAAGTACAGTATAAAGAGAAAATAATTACAGAGCATATTTCAGCCTGAAGAGTCATTCTTTTAAGTTTCAGGGTTAATAAGCTCCTGATAAGAAGTTTCTGAGCCAAAAAGCACATGGCGGGACTAGTGGAAGATCCAGAATTAACTTGAGAAGGCAATCAGCTTTTGTCAAGCAAAGGAAGTTGTCCAGTCCAGACTGATGCTAGGAAAGGCTGGCAGGCTTGTAATGCTCCAGACGTAATAGAGGATCCACAGTACTATAGAGGAAGAGCCCAAAGTCCACAAAGGGGAAAAAAACAAAAAACAAAGACACGAGAACAGCACATGCAGCTCCCCAAGCCTGGGCTATTGACACGTGCCATCTGGTCAGAGATCAAGCCTTACCGCGGATTACATCATTTTTGCAAGAATTTGGAAAAAAAAAAAAAAACAGTTGCATAGCCTACCAAAAAATGGAAAGGTTCCCAACTTAGTTTACAGCCAAAGTGTCATCAGCACGTGACACAGAAGTGACCCAGGTAGAGTACAGACTAGTCCCCGGGACAGAAACACCCACTATCGATTCCTCTGTTACGGAGTCCTGCTCTTGAAGCAACAACACCATTAAGCTGCATGGAGGCAAGGAGAGTCCACAAGACAAAGCCGCATGGACTTTCTCAGGATGTCTCAAACTGCAGAGATCCAACTCCTGGGTAMTTTATGCGGCATTTATTTTAGCATGACAAGACAAAGAAAATCTCTGTCATTGCCTTGACTCTTGTTCACCTTGTCCTTCTGCATTAAAGCAGAGTTTACCCCATGTAATATTGCCATACCGCTGTAGCCGGCGCACGGGATGGCCAGACTTTCAGGTTCCCTGTTGCTGGTAGGTTGGCATGTGAAACCCCGTAGGGCTGGATTACACCTTCCCTTTCGTTATTGCCCTAGTTTTCAACAGGCCCAGTGACGGCAGCACAGCTCCTTTTCTGAGGAAGTTCAAACTATATCATTTCACCCTTCCGTACCTGGGTTTGCCATGTGCTGAAGCACAGCAGCCTCCCAGATACTAAGCAGCAGAGATGTGAAGCTTATGAATTAATCGTTAGCCAGCTTCTGTCCCAGGCACTAGGGCGGAAATCGGAGACAGAGCTCCAGGATTCATGGTGAAAACGCAGTTCTGCAGGAAACGGCACACAAAGACCAGATGCTTCATTTGACACACAGAAACCCTGATGACTTTTTTTTTCTTTTTAAGGCCTTATTTCAGCCATGCTCATCAGTCATTTCCCCAAATTAAAACCCAGCTGCTAATTGCAGGTGTTTCATCTTGGTGAGGGTGTGAAGCTAGAGCCAGTATGATGGAAATCCTGCACTTGGCACCGGTAGCTTTTGCTTAAGCTTGTCACTTATTGTCTGAATGGAAAGAGTAACAAGTGAACACAAATATTTGAACTTCTCTTTGTTCCTGGCAGGGCTCTTGCCGCGGACACGTGAGCAGATAGCGCTCGTTTTTGCTAGGACGGGAGAAGCAATAGAGACGCAGCCTGGCACGAGCCAAAAGCAGCACAGAGCAGAGGCAGATGTTATTTCCAGTGCTGTGCCTACGTGTGCAGGGCTGGAGCACCAGCGCGGCTAGTTTTATCACACCAGGGCTAGTTGCTTCCTGGAGTCTTATCAGGGTTTAGATTGAGGATGGTTGTTTACCGTGAAGGGCAGCACAGGGCAGAAATGCCAGTGGGCAAATACTCTGCTTGTGGGTGCACGGGCAGAACTGAACCAACTAGCAAAAGGTCCCAGATCTGAGCAAAAAATCCATGCGGTCCAAACCTGGGTCGACCTCCAAACCGCTGCAGCCTGGTGGGGGCTGGCAAGTCACATCCCTTGGAAAGGGACAAAGCATTAGCCAAGACACACAGCAGCCTTCAAAATACTGGCGTTTTCCCATCGTTATTTCAGTTTTCCCATCTTTCTTCCAGAGCGAGGGCAGGAAGAGCACTGCAGCGCGCTGCCCCAGCCCCGCGGGCGGCAGCCCGGGCTGCAGCTCCCCAGCCTTTGGGCGGCCGGCCAGTCCCCACGGCCTCCCCGTGGGTGGTGCGGCTGCAGAAACGACCCGCGCCGACGGCTGCACCGGCCCCGCRCCCCACGGCTCGTCTCCCGCAGCATTCGAGGTGCGTCTCCGGGGCCCAGTACAGAGCACTGGAGCTACGCGTAGGGCTAGTTTGTCGTTACAAGTAGTTATGGTGCGGTCACCTTGCGTTTGGCTCTGCAGAAACCCATGCAAGATGTTCCCCCGTCCCCAAAACACAGCRGTGGGAGATAAGGCCTTTATCACCTGCCAACCAAGAGGCCATAAGGAGACGTGGTTTCGCTGATAGCCCTACCGCAATTTAAGCAGTCTGCGGAAAATCAGACAGGGCCTGCCGGCCCATCGGTCTGCTCGCCTGGCTCCCGTCCCGCGGAGGGAAGCCCGAGAGCGCCGAGCGAAGGATGCAGAAGGCGGCCCGCGAGTTAACTGCCCTCTGCAGAGGTTAATGACTTGCGCTCGCGCACGAGCCGAGGCCTCGGCCAAGGAGCGACAACGGACGGCATTGTGTCCCCGGCGGTTGCTACGCCGGCTCTCGCGCGTGCTGCTGGATTTAGCCAGCAAATCAGAAGGGGCTGCTGTTCTCCAATTTAGAATACAAGTCTTTAATTACAAAGCTTGCAGCTGATATAAAGGGCAAGATTGGAGTCAATTTTTAATGCTTTTCCAGCTGCTCACCACACACTAATTCAGCATTTTTTGCTTACCACTTAATTTAGATTTTTGTCTGGGCATTAAAAAAAAAAAAGAGAAAGAGGAAAAAACCTCCTTGGCACTCATGACTGCAAATGGAGGGGGGGGAAGGAGGAGATGGAGTCCAGTAGCAAATACAAGAACTCACACTTTAGAAACCCAACTGGGAGGAGTTCAATTGCCTGCGATGAGGACTTCAGTCCTCAGAGGGCAGGATGTCATCTTGGCCGCTCAGCGCAGAAAGAGGGGTTCAAACAGCTGCACAGACTGGTGCCCTGCTGCAGCTGAGCTTCTGCAGAGCTGGGATCAGCAACCCAGAATACCCATCCCTGAGAGTCTGATGGAGATTCACCGATGTACGCTTGAATTATTTCTGAGCATCTGCTGGAGCTCTTCGCATCCATCTATGCTAGCATGCTCCAGTAGCCGGGTTCAAGTGAGGCCAGAGTCCTGGCGCCTGACGGAGCGCGATACTTGCACTTTCTCTCTGCAATGCGGTCACACCCCCAGCAGCTCAAATGCAAACACCTGCATAGTCCAGCCTAGTCCAAACAAACCGGAGATAGCGCGTGTGTAAACACAGGCGCGTTACAAGGACAGGCAGACAACCACCCAGCTATGCCTTCTGGTGGAATTTGTTCGCAAGTATTTGTTTGCTCACCCTTAGTGACACGGAGAAGTAAGTAGGGAGCAGATGTGAATTAAAACAAAATCCTGACGTGCTCACAAGGCTTGGGATGGAACTGGGGAGTTGGTGCACTCCCAGGAGCATCTCTTATGCTTTGGGAATGTGGCAGAGAGGGACACAGGAGCCTGTAAAATGGCCCCTTCAGATATTTGTCAAGCCCATTTTCTCATGGCAGCCTCCTGTTGGGACCCGAGGAATTACAGGAAACACTAAAGGATCAACATCTCTTGGCAAGCACTTGCAAAGTCAGCCTGTTATCAGTGTCACTCTCCAGATGCTTATGGAAAGAGAGAAGTTATCCTTGAATGGCTTTTCCTAGGACTGTAAGCATGCCAGCTACCACAGCCAGGATCGCTTCATGCTGCCCGCACCAAGGGGACTGGCAGAATAAGGCAAAGACAGAGCCGTGCGCTTGCAGCAGTGCAGGAGGCGAGGAAGCCTGGCCTGGCTCCCGGCAGGGTGGACAGCACTGTATAACCAGATCACCCTTGGCAACGTATGGAAAAGTACATTTCGCTTCGCTAGTGAGAAATGGCTTGTGCCAGCGAGCGACAGCCGAGCAGAGCGCTGGGGCCGTTCCCCTTTGCAGCAACGAAGGGAGCGACAAGTTTCGATGCACTCGCAGCAGGGCGGCTGAGATAAACCGTACTTCATAGCTGCAGTGACGGAGAGGGCAGAAGAAAGTTCTTCCATTACGTCACTGCTACCTTGCTTGACCTAAGGGTTGAGAATAACATTCAGGCTTCACCGCCTCGTGCTGCCAGAATGAAGCTATTTAGAGGCAGACTTCCCAGGGCAGCGGCGAGCTTGCTCCCCTGGCAAGCACACAGGGAGAAGGAGTGCTTCGAGATGTGCAGCCCAGCTGCCATCAGCACCCCTGAAGGAGGCAGAGGCCAAGGGGGAGATGACTTCACTCCTATAAACACAAGGAGAGTGTTTGGCATGTGTTTTGCCGACTAGGATTAGCATGGGCCTTCCAAAACTCTACTTGCCCGAGCACAGCTTTTGCTTAGGGGCTTTCTGATCTCACTTGTTTATCCTGGGTGTACATCTCCAGGAAAGCCTTCCAGAGTCAACAGGGATGAAGGAAGTGCATTCTTGGCAAGCTGCTGTCAGCCCCCTCGTTCAAGTCAAGGCTCAGCAGCCTACATGAGGCACTGGTGTTTCTTATGAGAGTAGGACAGGATCTACATCCAGCTTCCCCTTTCAAGCAATCCTGGGCCCCAGACACAGGCTTCGCTACCTATATAGCGGCCTTCAGCCGTTTCAAGAGCACACACTGCAAGACAGAGCCCCTCTGCAGGCTTGGGCAATGAGTGGGGTGAGTTAACAGTGGAAGCCGCAGGGTGATGGTGAAGCTGGGTCCACAGCTCTATGTGAAGTCTCGTTCATTGGACATATTGAGTTCCTGCCTGCTGCAAGCCCAGAGCTGGGCCTCTCACTTGCATAGCTGGAGAGCAGCACCATAGCCTCTGCAGCCCCACCAGGCTGCAAGGTGCCCTCACAGGGCAAGGACATCTCAGAGTCCCCCATTGCAGGGCCCCTGCCCTGGAAGAGAGGCTGTGTGAAGATCAGGCATGGGAGTGCTGTGCAACCTCTTGCTGAGCACTAAAAGCACTCTCTCCCTGGGAGGTCAAACATCTGCACCCCTCTAGGGCACAGGGCTGGAAAGAGCAGGAATTCACCCCCATGCACGGCTACCTCCAGAGAAAGAGCCAGCTGAGCATCCAGAATTACTGCCAGATTGCTCTGGTCTTCTTCATGGTTTCTTTAGGCATATTTTCATTGCAGCTGGAAACTGTGCTGCTGCCAAGCAGACACATCTGGACAGAAACTTTAAAGCAGCACCACAGACATCTGCCAGACTCCATGTCATGCAAATCACCCTTCTGTAACTGTTCCCCGATCACTCCAGTCCTGCTGTCACCCAACCTCAAATCCCCAGGTCAGACTATCGGAGGTTTACTAAATATGATGTGGGGTTTTCAATCCTCATGACCCAGGGCTCAGGTCATGATACCCTATAATAGGTGGTGGTCACTGGCACTGCCAACAGGGAGGAAGAAGCAGAGGTGCAAAGATCTCTTCAACCACCAGTGCCTGCAGAACTCCAGGATCTTCTTTCCAAAGAGAGGATCGACTCCAGTCTGACCTGTGCATTTGTGATGAGGAGTAGAACTTCATGGCAGCAGATGAGGAGAAAGGGCAGATGAACACAGCAGAGGGAAGGTTAAAGTAGGTAACTGCTGTAAATCATGAAGCCTTTCACTTCTGTGTGCTTAAAAAAAATAGAGTGGTTAGGAGCCTGGGGTTGAGYGCACCGATGACATTTCAGGTAAGTTCTAGCACAGCAAAGCAAATAATTGGGGCAAAGAGTTACCTCTGCTTGCGTGAAGCCCCTCCCCAGGAGCTCTGTTCAAAGGCAGGGTTTCAAGGTGCCGCCACCGTTTCGTCACAGCAAGCACTCATTGGCCAGAGTTGCTCCATTACCTGGCAACTTCAGAAGCAAGCAAACACGACCCGCAGCACTCCTTACTGACGTCCAGGCACCGGTGTGCTGCACATAGCTGCCATCTAAGTCAGCTGGGGGTAGGAGGGCAAGGTCCCAGGAACAGAGGAGTTGCAGGATGTGAAATGGGCTTGGTGCTTGAAGACAGGTCACAACGGACAAGTCTCCACAGGAAGACCACCCATCACCATAATTTTCTTGTTCTCCCAGACAAAACCAGCCACAGATCCAGAACAGGCACTAATTTCTTCAAACTGGCTGGGCAGAGGAAGGAGACATTATCACCCAGCTGCCATGTAACCACCAAGCTCCCTGTCCTGCTCCACAGGGAGAGCACATGCCAGGGACCATCCTTCAGGCTTGGCTATTCCTGCAGTACAGCAGATGTGGCAAACAAGGCATTTTCTTTTAAACCCAGTGGAGAGGCCCTGCATACAGAGAGGCTTCTGCAGTCATCAGCTGTCCTCCCCCAAAATCTCTCCTCATTCTGAGGGACAAGAACACAGCCAATGTCTGATCCCAAGCACAAGAGACCCTTTTGCTCACAAGGTTTCCAGCTGCAGAGCACATTGGTTTAGTTTGTGCTTGGCAGATGTGGAGTAGGAAGGCCTCTCCCCAAGACGTGCATTTCCTCACATGAAGTCCAAAGACAAGTTACTGCACTCCAAGCAGCACAGCCCATGAATCTTCAAGCAATTCTTTGCAAAGCTTGTGAAGTTTTGTCTTCACCGCAGCAAAGCGGCCTCATTGTTAATGCAATGGGCCAGCTATTCCCCTTGCCAAACCATGCTTGCTGAAAGTGGCTCTGAACAGGCAGATCGCTATCCCAGGGAAAGCCAGGCCTGGGCCTCATTTTTTGATTATTTTGAGTGTGCAGCCAAGCTCAAAGCCATTTAAAATGACAGGTCCTTCTCTATCACTGAGCACRAAGCCCAAACTGCTCTGATGAGACTACAGAGCTGGCAACCCGGTGCTGAGTTAGGGTTTCACTGTTGGCAGGGCAAAGAAATCTAGCCAAAAGTTTGGATTTTTTTTTTAATTTTTTTTTTTTAAAAACACTGAGGCCAGAAGTTTAGGTGGAGGACAGGGAACTACTCTGGCAGCTCTTGCAGTAGTTTTGTTAGTACCAGGAGGCTAGTAACCACTTGCACCGCAGAAGAGCCAGAGACAGCCCCTCTGTTTCCCGGTTTACAGCCTTAGCACATCCCTGCAGGAATCCCCCACGTTACCATCCAGCTTTAATACTCATTCCTATTCTTAGCCCAAACACCTCTAATAGACAACTTTTCTGCCATGTGCTCCTTGCTTCTGGCTCTCCTGTATCCCTCCCGTGGCCTGAGCCAACTCCCTCAGGGCCAACCAGCTCCCCCATCTAGAAACATCAAGGAAAAGCAAGCAAGTGACCCATGGCCCTGAGCTTACCAGGAACTGCCAGACCATGGAGAGCCAGGATCAGCCTCCTTTCCTTGGACAAGGCATCCCCCCAGCTGACTGCTGCTCACAGCAGCACTGTCCCAGCACCTGGCTCCTACACCACGCTCACATGGCAGCAGAGATGGAAAAACCAAGGCAGCAGGACCTGGAACAGTCTGGGACTTGCCTGCTCCCAACCACCATCTGCAAAGGAAAGATAGCTCYGCCTGGGAGCGGTGGCAAGGCAAGCAGCTCCCTAACCCCGTGCTGATGTAGTGCATCATGCAGACAAGCTGCACCTGAGCCACAGGACTGATCCCTGCTCCTCCGGCCCAGCTATGCACGGGCATTTTCTTATTAAACTGGGGGCTAGGGGAAGGGTGAAAAATCTCATTCTCAATAAAACAGTAGGCTGCATTTTAGAAAAGCCCTTTRGATTACAGGCTGAGTATTCCCTTCTGGCTGTGAGGGGCTGCGGAAGGCAGGAACCTTGTGTAACACAGACATCGGTTGTGCTTTAAATTCGCAAGTAAAGATGAGTCTCCTCTTGATGACTTTACTGTGTTTCTTAAGATGTTGAATCCTAGGTCTCATCTGAGTTTTTTTTTTTTTTTAATCCAGGCATTTCCATGACTTTGTCAGCTGCTCCTACCCACCTTACTCTTTTTTTTTTTTTCCTTCTGTTTTTCTTTCTAGCAGCAAAACAGAAAGGGCCTCAAGGGCTGGCTGAGCCTGGGGATGGGTGGGTTGTGAAAGCCAGGAAAACCCCCGACTGAGGCATGRGAACTGGCCCCAGCAACAAGCACAGCTGCCATAAGCTGAGGTTTTCAGCTTTAAATATTTACGGATTTGGGTGGCCAAAGCCCCCCACTTTAAAATCCCATCTGTCTTGTTACAGAGGATAAGTATTTCAACTCTGAAATAACCTCACAAAGTCCTCCAAGAACTGAAATACTTGGAAAATAGCCAAACTCAGTTTGGAGAGTAAAGGCACTACACACAATATAAATATGATGCTCGGGGGGGGGGGGAATCGTAGGGGGGGGGATGGTTTGGCCTTTTCAGCTAATACTAAACATGTCATTGTGGAGAAAAACTGATACAGCAAGGTAGGTAGGACAAGAGGAATTCCTCCACAGGGCCGGTGCCAAGGAGCTCAGCAGTGGAGCATCAGCAATATTTCCGAGCGCAGCGACCACATTCACGCGTTACATTTTCACGGTGACTTGCTGTGAAATGTTGATACCCTCCTGCAAGCAGGCCTTTCTGCGGGCGCCGCGAGGCTGCGAGCGACCGTCTCTGCTGTCCTCCCGCGGCCGCGCTTGGGAGCGCCAGCGCTGCCCACGCGCCCGTGCGGCCCTGGCCGTGGCCGTGGCTGGCTCGCCAGCGGTGCTGCCGGGGTCTCGGCGTCTCGGGGTCTCGGGGTCGCCACGCGCCTGCAGCCCTGGGGCCGGCACAGACTTGTTCTACGCAGGCTGCGCCGTCCGGCGGTGCTCAGCCTCCGCGACCCCGGGCGTGAGCCGAGGGGAGGTGTCCTGCCCCGTTATCGCGGTGCCGACAGCATCGGCGGGGGCTGCTCCTGCTGCTGCTCGCGCATCGCRCCAGCGCGGCCCCCTCCACGCTGCAGCCCCTCTGCCAGCCCCCCCGTCTCCCCCAGGTCCAGAAAAAAGCAAAGTCAGTCACGCTTTAGGAGAAAAACCAGCAAAGGCCAAGCGGGTTCCCCAAGTACCAAGCCTAGTACGCCAGCTTTGGGCGGTGATTTGTGCCTTGGCTCTACCCTAAGAGCGAGCTCCAAGTCCTCTCCTGCCTCCCTGCAAACGGGGGTGGAAGTGGCCGGGGGTTTCCCGACACRTCGGGCCCGGGGGCTGCTCCGGACGGCCGCGGGGAGCTCGGGGCCCCCGGGAGGCGCAAGCTGGGCTCAGCAACCTGGTCGTGCCCAACCCCAACCCTCTCCGCCTGCCGGCAGGGTGCTCWTTACAACCGTGCCTTTGCGCTGCGGACGTCTGTGCCCACGGGTGACCGCTCTGCCCCTCGCATCCCCCGGCTCCGCGGGTCTCTTGGAGCCAGAGGCGGGATTGCAGCACTTGGAGACACCCCAAGCCGGCTTTAGTCCGGTGAGTCTGGGCACCGGTGCCTCGGCAGCACGGTCTGCGTGGGCCGGCCTTGGCACGGTCTGTAACGGGTAAGCACAAGTTTTCCCTGCAGCCGGACAGACGGGATCTTCCTCTGTTACGGGGATAAGGACGCGGCAGCCTCCGCGAACGGCTCGTTACTCACATACAGGTTAGTTACTCACCAGCAGGCTGGGTTAGGGCAGGGGTTCCTGCTCTCTGCCGTGGTGACTGCCGCTGAAGCTCACGGCAGAGTAGGCCACCCCCGGTGCCAGCAGGGAAGGCCTGGGAACCAGGGGCTCTGGAGTGAATTTCCCATAACGTGGTCACACCGCTCTGGATGGTGAAGTGACTGTGCACCCTACTGGTCTGGTTTGTACTGTCTTGTACACTGAATTCCACAACACATCAACAAGGTATTTATCCTCTGCACAGAGGAGAACGGTCCTTCCCTGCCTGCCCTGTCAGGCCCTGAGCTTAAGCTCTGGAAGACATGAGTGTGGATTGGGGGTGTCCTCCACAGCTCATGACATCCAGTTCGCACAACCCAGTGAGCATCCAACATGACGGAGGGCACMACCAGTTCTTGCCACAAGAGCAGGCTCTTTGGTTGGCCTGGAGAACCTGTGGAAGCAGGATTAGTCACATCCCCACCTCTGATCCTCTGATTTCCAGGTGCAACTTCTGGATATTTCCCTTGTGGAGTAGAAGCCCCCCCCCCAAAAAAAGAGGAAAAAAAAAAGAGAGAAGAGTATCTTTCCTGTCAGACAGCAGGAAATGGGGCCCATCAGCACCAGCTTCATCGCCCAGGACCTGGCTGGGACCAGGGCCGCTCCCAGACACACAGAGCCCAAGCTCTCTGCTGCCTTTCGTCTAGCTGGTTCTACCGGGGGCTTCGCGCTAGACCCAGTCCAGTGGCGACACCCTGGTTGGCACTGGGGAGAGCGGAGCAGCCTTGGGTCCCAAAACAACGCTGCATTCAGCTTCTCACCACTGCCTGGCCTCCCCTGGGGTCTGGCACGGCGAGAGGCAGCAAGGAGCCATGGTGGGAGCTTAAGGAAGCCAGACAGAGAGGAACAGCGTGTCCCAGAAGCTGCTGCCAATTTCTCCCCTTTAACACCCCATGACAACACTAGATTGGCCTTTTCAACAGCTCTATCACGTTTCCTTCCACAGGCTCCCACTCACTACTCTCAAGGACTGTCAGATGCCCAAATTATATCTCAGGAAATGGATTAGTAGTGAGAAAAGGGTCAGGAGCATTCCAGTACAGCTCTTCTGTCACTCTAAATTTTGGCAAAGTTATCAAGAAGAGTTTCAGGCTAACTATGCAGCATCCCTCCCCCACGCCATCCCATCCTCCCCAATGCAGCCAGTCATGACATAGTCACGAATGAATGAGATTCATCCTGATCCAAACCGTAAAACAACCTGAAACAGCAACTCCAAGAGCTGAGAAGTTCATGTACATGGATGAGACTGGTTTGGTGGGTGTAACTGCATCTCATTTGGACGGCTGCACCCAGTAGGTTTGCTGCTTGCATAGAGGTGCCTGGGTTGTCAGCACCCTGCAGAAGGCGGCAGACTTGGTGTGCCAGATGACTGTGAGATCTGTGCGTAGGCAGCCAAGGTTTATTAGAGAAACTCTTAAATTCAAATGACTTGGATACAAAGATAAGCTGCACCGCCTTCTGAAAGGCACAGGTGTTTCTGACCCATAGAAACTGATACAGGTTATCTTGACATCAGTTACCACAGCAGATTTGATAGTAAAATGATCACCTTGCAGTTAATCTTAGTGGAGCCAAAGTTTCTTTCTACCTAGTACATCCAATAGGATGTGTACACTGTGTCATCAAATGTCAGCGTAACTACTGCATGTCTCCTCCAGCCCTGCTGCCTTTCCTCCCAGGATATTGCCCCCGTCTCACCAGTATCTGTTCTGTTCTCATTTGTTCACAGTAGCTTTCCCCTCCCCTATTTGCAGGTTTTAAACATTCAAAGCAACACATCTGTATGGAACATTTCTAAATTCAACATTATAGGCTGCTCTCATCTTTAACTGGATGGGGGAATAGGAAGGTGCAGAACGCAAAATCTGTTATTAGACCTTTAAACTAAAATTAAAAAGAAAAAAAAACCACTGTTCACTTCTCATGGAGAATTCAAAACATTTTCTGGTATGTTCCTAGGAATGTTTTCTTCTGCTTGCAACAGCGTGGGATTTTCATGGGACTTTTATCTACCTCCCGTCCCTGAAGCACCATGGTGTTGTCCTGTCCGTGTGATGAGATGTCATAGAGCTGCGCACATCAGTGCTGCTGTCCACATGCTTGTCAGCACAAGGCTGGCCGACAGTCTGAGCACAGGGCAAGCCTGCAGGGAATCGGAGGACGAGGTGCAGGAGCAGACCTCGTAGCCGTTTTCTGACCGGCTCTCATCATGCTGCCCTGGTTTTGAGCGTGCCCCAGTCCTGCTGCTCCCTGCTGCTTCCGGGGAGTCCGACTGCATGTCGCTGCACACCAGCCAGTCTCTAGCGATGGACTGGGGATAGCCAGCCTCAGCTTCCATCTCACTGTCCAGCACTTTCCAGTATTCCTTGCCCCTGAAGAAGTAGCTTGCACCTGGGAAAAGAAACCAAAACCCAAAGGCAAGATTAGTGGAGACGGGCAGTCTTCCAGTGGAAACCACACAGGAGTGTCTACAGCAGCGAAGCAGCATGTGCACCCTCAGCTGGAACACAAGAGCAGAGGTGCCTGCAACACCACGGCTTTTTGCCAATACCCTCTACTAGTACGGTGGTGGTGGAAGGACGCTCTAGAAGATGATGATGCCTGCCTGTCTGGGATCTCACGCACACGCCTGAGCCAGACAGGAGCCACAAGACAGATGGGGTGGTGGGATGCCAGCTCTTTGGTGGGACATCCTACAGCAGAGGCATCCCGCTGGCACTGAGGGTGTGCAGGGTGACCAGCCCGCAGCGATCCACAGATACGGGTACCCAGAGACTCATACACATCTCTCAGCGGCCCTCAGTGGGCGGTCTGCTAACAGGGCATGATAAGGCTGAAGAAGACCTCACATAACTGTTAATGGCTTGGGCTGTGGTATCCATATTCTTAGATAAATAATCCATAAAGCAGGGAGAGAAGCTACCTCTGTGTACTAAGTGCTTCCCACTTAGCAGAGGACTGGTCTGAACACTTTGTGCCCATGAAAGGCCCAGCCACCTTCTGCTCTGGGGCGCGTGTTTTCCACGATGAGTGGGGAGGGTTTGAACTCTCTGAGCATGTTCCAACTTACAAGGGCCTCCTCTCAGAGTGAATGGTGGGTCACTCTCAACAGCTTCTGGAATTCAATTTGATAAGCCTCTGGAAATGATCCTCTCCTCTGCCTGGTTTAACGGTTGCTATTACACTGTTAGGTCACCAGCAAATAAAACCTGGAAGTATCACTTTATTGTGAGTGAACGGCTGGCTTTAAACATCTCCTGTAACAAAATTTCCATGTTTTTTTCAGGGAGCAGAAACCACTGAGAAATCTGATCCCTGGAAAATAAGTCCTAACAGTCCTAATTCTGGGCAAAATATTTCCTTTAAAAATATTTTTGTCCACATTCTCATTTATCGAGCTAAAAATCCAACTACAACAAATTCAGTGAAGAGCAAAACAGCATACATTAGTATAAAAATCATTTAGAAAGAAAAGATCAACTGTGTTCTTTTAATAAAACCCAATTATTAGGGCCCCAGGATATTTTTGTTGCCTGCTTGAACTTACAATGTCTTTTAGTGAGCAGAGTGCAGCACAGGCAGCTTTGACTCAAAGTCTAGCTCCCTTTTTCAGCTCTACCTAAGACAACTACGGGTGTCCGCACACCTGGGGTTTAGCAGTTTATGTATGCAGGCATGGTCAGAAGGGCCCGTATTCTCAGTGCAGATGGAGTTCTGTTTTTTCCTTTCGTTGTTAAATCGGCGCACGGACTCACCGTCTGACCATCTCATGGCATCGTCCAAAGGGCTGGGAATTCCCTTCCACAAAATGGTCTCTGAAGGATACCCAGGATCCATTYGCCGCTCGTGGTCATCGTAGCGCCAGTAGAGACTGTCCTTAAAGAAATAAGTCTTGTCATTGTGGGCCCAGGAAAAAGCGGCGTCGATTCCTCCCAGTGGCAGACCGAAGTCCGAGATGGGCCGTGGGTATCCTTCCTCCACGTTATTGTCTTTGAACACCCAGTATCTGTCTCCTGAGGAAAGGAAAGAGGCACATGGCAAAATCACATTGGTTTCGCAGCTGAAACCAGCCTTCCCCACAGACAAGCTGGGGTTTCATTATCTGTTGTCCTCAGGGCTCAGCTGTTGGCATTGAAGAAYGGGGACTGTAAGGAAGCAGCCTGGCGGGGAATCTCTTTGAAAAGCTGCTTTTTTGGGTCAGCCTCTCCCCGGAGTACAGCCCCACGTCGCTTCCGAACCGCTGCAGGCGCGACGGTCCCCGGACGGGAGCCCCCTGCGCACGCTGCACCGCGCTGGTTCAGCCGCCTCCGCTACGCGCTCGGTCGTGGCCTTTGGTGCTCTGCCCGTTTGATTTCTGCCTAACATCCAACTGCAAGAAGTACAAAGCTACACGCAGCTTTTGAGGACAAACTGAGCACATTCTGCCTGCGATTCAGCTCTTGAAAAGCAAAGCATGCTCCAGCTTGGGAAGGGAACACGCCACACTTTAGAGTCAGGCGGGCTGAAAGACCTGTTGATTTTAAGAGACGTAAAGAAGGTGTGCAGGGGTGGAAAAAATCACGTTTGAGCAGCTCACTGTCCTTAAGGTGCTTTATACAGCCACCACCACCCTCTCTGATGCTACCCTGGGCAGGAGAGCACTGTAAATATTTTCATATTTTTCAGCTAAAAACGAAGCACTAAATGACCTGCCCTTAGTCATACAGGGAGTCTGCGGCTGGACAGGAAAATGAACCCAGATCCCTCAGTTCCAACTTAATATTCTAACCACTGGGGCAGTCTTTCTATTTATAAGACACCTCTTTGGTAGCCTGCGACAAGGCAGTATCTCTGCAGTGCCCTTTTGCGTATCACACAACCTACTTTAAAGATCAGGTTTTTCTTCCCTCAGTTTTCTAGAAAATTTGAAGAGGCGCTTAAACAGATGCCCAGGTACCAGCAGCAGGGTAATTTGTGTGCTTTGGTTTCTGCCCAGGGATCAATGAAATAGCAGTGGAGAGAGAGAACGAGACAGTATTTGATGGCTGAAAAGAAGATCTCTAGTTTACTTTTACAAGTTAGGCAGGACTAACTAACGGATTACACGGGGCCGTAGACGGCTGTGTTTGAGGGGAGGTGACTATTGCAGCGGCACGTCTCCAGATGTGGCACAGCTGCAGTCGTGGCACCTACGTCACACACAGTCACTTCTGGACTGAGCCGCGTGAGGTCCATCCGTCCGTCCATCCATCTCCAGGGAGCGCAGCCTCCTGCCCCAGCTCACCGTCCCGGGAGCTGCGCACCTGGGAAGGGGAGACCCATGCAGCTGGATGGGGATCGCAGCCGGCTCCCTGCCGCGTGGGAACGAGAGCACCGCAGCGCCGTGTAGCGCTTCGCCCCTGCCACGGGCCCGGACACCGTGCCGACGTCCGGGGGGACTGCTTGGAGGGGAGCACATGCTCCCGCACAGCCCTGCGCGGCCTCAGCGCTGCCAGAGGAGGTGCTGGATTTACATCCCCGTAGCTTCAACACCTGGCTGGGAAGGGCTGCTGCCGGCAGGAGAGCGCTGCGGCCATCCAGCGGGCTCGACTCCCCCTGAATTAACAGAGCCAGGCTGTCCAGGGCGGCTGGAAACACGCGGCAGAGCCTTCTGCACGCAGGTCGCCCGCCAGCCTTGCGCCTACCCACAGGTTGAGCAGCAGCGAGAGCACGTCCCTGCGACAGCCCGCGCGCTCCCGGGGCATTCGCACCCACTGCCCTCCCCGGGGACCGTGCAGGGATGCCGCTCGCCTCCGCGGCAGCGCTCGCGTTGGCACGGGGGGCTCGCGCTGCCGAACCCGCGCTCCTCAGCCTGGCCCAGGCTGGACGGCTAGAGCAGGGGAACATCTGTCCCAGAGGTGCTGTTCTCCGGATGAACGCGCGGCTTGGCATCGCTCTGTGCCGTTCGGCACGCTGCAGCGCCGTTTTGGGTTTCCGAGGAACCGGGGCTCCCCGGGCAGCCGGCAAGGCTCCCTCCGTGCTGGAGAACGCTTCCCTGGGCACGGGCGCTTGGCTGGGACCCACCACCGAGGCATAAGCCACTTCCCGGCTTCACTTGCATGGTTCAGCACCTCCCAAATCAATGCTTCCTCCCGCTCGGAGCAGAACGTTAGAGAGACAAAAAGCAGTTTCCGACTGGAAGACGCTTAGCGGAGCCGAGTTATCCCATAAACCTGCTGTCTGCAAACCACGGTGGCCCCAGCGTGCAGCACGCCGCGGCGGGGCAGCCAGACGCCACGCCGGAGCCGGGCGCGCGGGCCAGCCGGCAGCGCTGCCGGGGCGAGCTCGTCCCACGCCGTGCTGTGCTGCCGAGGGGCTCACAGCGAGAGCGGCAAAGCTCAGCCGCGATGGGGGGAACTCATCTGACTATTGGTGTTGCCAGAGCAGCCGCCGGCGGCGATCACAGCGCGAGGACGRTGCAGGGCGGGGATATACCTAGTTCTTCCAGCGCGTGACTTTTCAGACACGCGACCAAACGCCTGCCCGAGGCTTGGGTGACTTTCAGCGCTGGGGTAAAGTATTATCAGCACGGGGCAGGCAGCCCACCCGCCGGGGGCTCACGCGCCCACGCGGGCCGGCAACTCGACCCTTGGCCGTGGCCACCTTGGCCAACGCCGCCTGCAGGGCCCGCGCAAGCTTGCTAGGGGAGTCCCACAGTACCAAAYGATTTCGGGGGACACTGTGGCACGTGAAAGATGCTAGAAGGACGTTTCTTTAGGAACTGAGAACTAATCTCTCTCCCCTAGCTTTTCAGAAGGAAACTTAAGGGATTTTTTTTTTTTTTAATAAGAGGATTATAGCACTTATTTTAAGAAGAAAACTGTAATAGAAATATAATAAGCCAACCCTTACTCTTGAGGTTTTCACTTTTGTCTCCTCTACAGCTTCCTTTCTTCTCAGCAAAAAATATTGAAAAGAGAGAAGAGGCAAGAAGGAAAGAAAACGAACCCAGTAAAGTGGAGGGGCATGGTGGTTTCCGCTTTCATTTTGTTCTTGAAAAGCAAAGATTTCAATTAGCTTTGTCTGAAGATTTCCTTAAATGAAGTTTGCCTCATATTTCGTGGAACCTGCTCGCTGCTTTTGGACTGCCTTTCCTGACAGCCTCGTTTTGGGCAGCCTGGCGCTGTCTGGCTCACAGACCTGCCTGGGTAGCCGGTCTCCCATCTCGCCTGGGAGAATCTCAGTCACCGAACGACACGAGCTTCCCCTATCTGCAGGACTTGTCACACCRTAAAGTTACCTTGACACAGAGCTAGGAAACAGGAAGACACGTCACTAGGGGTATGGGATATCTCCATCCCTGCATTTGGTCTCACCTTTGAAGAACACAATCTTGTGGTCACTGGTTCTCTCATAGACTGCATCCACGCTGTCCAAATTCAGAGGTAAACCCCGCCAAAAACGGTGGATCTGGGCCGGCTGGAGGGAGACCAAGTGCTTATTGCGAGTCAGTCTCCAGAAGTACTTGCCTGGAGGAACAGACTGGGCATTACTGAACCACACTGCAACACACCTTGGCTGGGGGGAAGAGATGACAGCTGTGGGATGAATCAGGAGCAGAAAGCAGAGTGCACAGGATGGGAGCTATGAGTTACAAGCATCCTGCTTCCCACCATCAGCTGCTAGATCTTCATGTCCCTGGCAGCCTTTAGGAGAAATCCCCAATTTCTGGGACTGCAACAACTCCAGGACCGCACTGCAGTTATCGCAGTCCTGCCCGAGGAGTGAAGCTCCCGCCAGTGCTGCTGCACCACTGAATCGGAGAAGATCACCCACGGCAAGAGGAGGTTTTTCATCTCCTTCCTTGCTGCTTTTGCATGGGGACTTCCTGGGAACTGGGAACAGCAGCCTACGGATCACTGGAGCCGCTAAAACTAAACCAGACTAGCACAGCCTTTGGAGAGGCTCTGAAGAAATGTGTCTACTTCTGTCCTCCCCAGAGCACCGGTGGCTTTCYGCAAACAGTGTCCGACCACGGCTGCGGTCCTGCTTTCAGTGCGGTGCCCCGCTGTTTTAGCATTTAGAAATGCATAAAACACTAACTGACATATCAGAGGTTTCTCAAGTGAAGAAACGGAGTAAGAAAATAAAGGAGGAGGAAACTATATTAATAAAGCAGGGCCGGGGAAGAACAGAAAAGGCGGCACAACGAAGGCGCCTGGGCACAATCTAAAGGCATATGGTAAGCGGGGGACAGGGTCCGGAGGGGCTGCGAAGGGCCACATTTGCTGGTGGCACAAGCAGGCACGCTTCCCCCACCTGCAGTAAAGCTGCTGCGGCTTCCACCAAAAGAGAGTTGGGCTGGGGGCGTTTTTCACCTATTTTGGGGTATGGAAAAGGAAACAGGTTGGCCCTGTGCGGGAAGGATGCCTCCGGCTGGATTTCCAGGGGAGTCTTAATGATTTTAGTGGCGACTTGAAAACTGTCTTCACTATTTCTGGGTTTCTCAGCCTGAGTTTTTGCAGCATGCTTCATGCTGCGTTTTCCCTGGAGAGGCCCACACAGTGAAAGCTGAGTCAAAGCAAGATGTCTAACTCTCAACTTCGTCTCATATTTGTTATCGCCTGTTAGAAATTATTGCATGTTATTTACATCTGCTTTTGCATCGATTCCCAAGGGGAAATGAGCAACAGAAACCAAAGATGCTTCTTCGGATTTGTATTCAAGATGCTCAGCTCTTTCTCCAGAGCTGGCAGATAGTGACACGGTCTTTCAAAATTTTATGGAAATTGGATCTTAGCCTAATAATGCAGGAGGCAAAACTCCAACACTTAAACATCTGCAGAGAGTTTTTTTTATTATAATTATAAGGATTTATATCATATTTTTGTTCTTCTGCTCCAGTTTGCATATTTGCTCTATCTGACTGAAACCTATGGATGAATAATACATTCAAATGTGGTAGGAACTGCCATAATTATAGATTCTTTTTAAGAACATTTAAAAAAATAGTATTCAAACTTGATGGCCATTGTACGCCTATGGAAACACATGTAATTAAATAAAGATGATCTCTGCATCTCTAATTAGAGAGGCACTAGACAAAGCCAGATTTTCACTGTTTTTTAATATGAAATATAGCTTGGCATAATTGCTTCTTTAGTAGATATGTATCTAAACTTCTAAGTGCTCTGTGCTAATTTGAGACAATAAGCGAAGCTCCAGTGCTTTTGATATTTTAGCCGTTTCCTAGCACTGGGCTCAGCAGATGCAGCACTGCAGCAAGCAAGGTCTAAATCTACAYTCAAAGTCAGGCATGGTCTGGGTTGATGGTTAGGGKTTTTTTGTTGGTTTTTTTTTGATAGGCTATTAGGAAAAAGCAAAAAACTTAGCAATTGAGGTAGCAATGAATTCTTAAGATGATGGCCTCAGTTTACCCACACTCATGTTTTGCCACGGCCAAGCCTGCTTGCCAAAGTGCTGCTTGGACACTCATCGGGCAAAGCCGGACATGCAGGGGAACTGCTGCCATTAGCATGCAAAAATATAATAAAATTAAAAAAAAAAAAACAACCCATGTTCGTTTCAAGTTGAAGAGTGTGATTTAAAACCACCCTCCAAGCTGGCAGATTGAGAAGGATGAAAACTAAGTGTAAAGTCCTGCTGTCCCAAGCGTCTCATTTTATATGGATGATGGGTTGAGGCAATCGCTTTCTTTAATACTAGGTGATTTTGATTCCAGCTGTGTACCATGCTCTCAGTGCTTTGGGTGCCTCTGGCAAGACTGCTGCATGCGCCACACAAACACGCGCACACACGCAGGCCAAAGTTGTTTTAAAACTTCAGGAGTCTGTAGTGAGGCACCTWAATCAAAGCAAGCTGAGTTTCACTAGCGTGGAGAACCACCGTGGCCTTGAATGAAAGACAAGTCTGGGAGCCCTGGGGAACGCCGGTCCCTGCGTCTGACCGCAGAGGGAGACGCTTCTCCTCAACGAGGAAATCAGCTGGATCGGCTTGGAACAAAATGTTCATTGATGGAGAGCACTAGTCACTGGAGTTCATTAAAATCCTGCCCAGGAGGCGACGTCACTGCTCCCCGGCGCCCCGGACCGTCTGACGGCAGCGCTTGGGAGCTCTGATCAGCCAGGGCTGCGCGGCGCCGGGAGCCTCCGAAGGGCAACGGCAGTCCCGCGCGCTCTGCAGCCCCAAAGGCAGCCTTGCAGATGCAGTGCACCAACCCCAGGACCTTCACGGTTGGGCACTGTGGGCATTTGGGCTCACAGTAAGCATATGCAAAAATAAGCATATGCAAAAAATAGACACTGAGATGGATTTCTTTAGCTTTGATTTTTTTTGGTTCCTCTCTGAAAAAAAAGACAGCCATTTATCCTGGACACCAGTTCTTGTCTCTTATTTTCCCTTCTTCCCTGGGGCTTTTTGGAGCCAGCATCTGAATCCACAGTCGCGGGGAGGAAACTGAACTGCTGCTGCAAGGGGAACATCCTCTTCCGCCCTGCGCTCCCCAAAGGGCACAACAGCATCGCTCTCCCTGGAGCCCACCTGCCGCCCTTCCCTCCCGCCGAGCCTCGCTGAGTTACGCAGAGAGGGGCTACGCTCACCTCGACACTGCTTCCCATCCCCGCRGGAGACACTTCTGTTTCCGTGCTGGATCGGTTTGGGATAGCCAAGCTATGGCCAAGGGTGTAAAGCAGTGCTCACTGGGCACTTTTCCATCCTGGAAAGATGGAAGAGAAAGCCCACGGAGTCCAGCAGAGAAGGCACTGAGGGGATCCTTGTAGACAGCCGGGCACCCCGGAGGAACACTGTCAGCAACTGTTTGCTAACACAGAACCAGATGGCTCTGTAATTGTGCGCGTGATGTCTGTGAGCGATGCACAGCAAGCAACAGCAGGAACGATGAAGCGTAGGAGGCAAGGGAAGTTGAAGGCGTCCAGGGAAAAAGCAACAGAGAGCTGTTGTTCTGTTAATCCTTCCTGTTCAACCCAGATTTTGACTTTATATTGCAAATGCCAGATTTCAGTTCTTTGCTTTGAACTCCTGGGTAGTGGGGTGCAAAGGATCAACGAGTGGCACAGTGGAAAGTGCAGTGCAGGATCTTCACCAGAACGGCCACTTCAAAGTGGCAAAGCCCTGAGCACTGCACGCTCGGTGATTAGCAGGTGACCTGAAGCACGAGGGCTTACTTCCATTAGTGTAACTGCAGAAACTCCTCTGATCTCTCTTCCTTGCTAGTGACCCACTAGAATCCTTCTAACCTTGTCACACCCTTAATTTCTCCTGGCTGAAGACTCCTTAGCTTAATTATGTGCTGTGTTAAAGAATATTATTTTTCATCATTTTTAAGTAAATTGTGTTTTAGTTTCACTGGCTTTCTCATCTTTTTTTGGATAAAGAGAAATGTGTGATTTACTGTTCAGTCATTCAGATACCTCCACCACATTCCTTCTTCTTCTGCTCCCTGAGAGTCCCGGTTTAGCTGCTGCCCCTCACCTCGCAATCTCTGCCTGTCACTCGTCAGCGCTGCTGCGTGTCCCTGGGCATCCTCCGCACTGGCACCTCCTTCACCATCCCGCATCTGGCAGGGCTGAGACTGGCGTTTCCTTCTGCACTGGAGGTGGCTTCTCATCTACATTAAAACTTCCTTATCATCTGTCCTCAGCCTTGGCRGGTTGATTAAAGATCTCAGACCTTTTATTTGGGTCAAAAGGTGACAGTGGTCCGTGAGAATCATTGCTTGGGTCTGCGGGCTCTGCAAGACCCAGAAGTATTCTGCAGTCTGCGAACTCAGAGCCAGTTTACCCTAATCGCATGGTCCACATGGCCCGATATTGCCTTTGCAGCGTTACAAAGCTAGCCTGGCAACGTCATACGTACATCATTGCAGGGCTTCAGGCATACAAAGATCACTGACACCGGCAGCGGTGAAAGCAGCCACTTACCTTTGAAAAAGAAAGCCTCTCCTCTGATCTGGGCCACGGCGTCAAAGTGAGTATTGCATCTGTTGGGCACATCCCTCCGGAGCCTGCGGAGAGACGAGCCGGGTGAGAACGGGCCCGTGCCAGCAGCGGGACGGAGGCGCCCCGGCCCCGGTCCGGCGTGGTGCGGCACCCCTCCCGGGGCCAGGCGGGTCCCCGCTCGCCCTCCCGCGAGCCAGCGCTGCCGCCGCTCACCCCAGCCCGCGAGCCGCCTCTCCTAGCCGCAAGCACCGCAGCTCTCCGCAGCGCCAGAGCTGAAGCAAACCGCGCTGCGGCTCTGGGCTCTCGTGCTGAAGGAGCTATTTCACTCTTGAAGAGCTGCACAGAGCATCACAGGCTGCGTCTGTTTGTCATGCCTCGCTCTCCCAGTGCACTCTCTGAACCCGACTATGTGCACGGAGCATCTCCCAGGCACGGACTTGGGCAAACATCAGCCTGAAGGCAGCTCTGTGGCAGACGCAATCCCTGGGCCACCTGAGACCATTGCTGAGTAGAGCTGAGGGACACAGACTCCACATCTACTAGCTGAAGTAGCTGAGGGCAGTGCTGGCTTCCAGTTCACCAGTGGCACAGGACATCATGGTCTGGCCAGGTGCCCTGAAGCATCAAGATGCTGGATGAATAAAAGGGCGAGAGGCATCTGACTCCAGGGGCTGGGAACATTGGTGCTCAGAGGCTGAGCTCAGAAAAGCCAGTTAGAGGTGACAAGGCTGGAAAGTGAGGCAGCAGCAAAGACTAAACAAAGAGACTTGGAGGTGAGATGATGCCACATGATATATGGTGGAAGCCACTTGGCAAGTCACAGGCTGAGATACTGAGTTGCTTTTAACAAGGTGGATGGGAAAGGCACAGAGTATGAAGGACCTAAAGAGCTATGAAGCCCAGGTGAAGAATGATGATTGATAGAGAACAAGGAGAGGATGACGGAAATATACGCAAAAAAGCTGCTCCAGGTGACAGGCAAGCATAAATCTAATTTGCTGATAGAAGGTTTGCGTTAGGTTGGCAGAGTCGGCTTCACAGCCCTCTTCAGGCACAAAGTGACAGGGGAGTAGGTGAACCCCTTTCATCCTCCCAGTCACACACAGGGCAGAAAGAAGGGGCTGGGGGGTGGACGAGTTTCCCGCTCCCTTGCTGCCATTGTGGGATGATGATCTGCTGCAGCAGCAACAAAAAATACATATATTCTCTTGTCCCTAGGTCCCCTACACAACACACACAGGCACCAGCCAAGACGATGGTCATACAGAGCTACGGGGACAAGCTCCTTTAGAAGCTACGCAGCAAGAAAGATTACTGATGGCATTGCAAATTCACACGGCTACTTACGCTGGCCACATGCTAGTGTGGGAGATACAGAGCCTCCTAGCCTAGAAGAGCCCATCTCAGCTGGCAGCACTAATTCAGCCAGCCCTAGGTGGCATCACTACCACAGGGAACGGTATATAGCAACAACCAGCTCTTAATGTCATTGAAGGCCAGTGTTTGGGACACACTCTTGGCACTAGTCATTACTAACGATCTGGGTGTAACACCAAGCTGGGCAAAGAGGGGAGAAGAAGGTGTCCAGATGGGAAGAAGTAACTACAGCACAGCATGTTTTTTCAAGATTATATTCTCCTATGGCCCCATTGCTGTAGCAGTAATCCAGTTGTTCATGTTTTCACTTTGTGAGGAAGGATGCTGTTGTTATCCCCTCTTTAAAGAGGGGGAATTGAGGCCTAGAGAAGTGAAGTAATTTCCTCAAGGTCACACCCAGGAGAGGGACAGACGGGAGACAAAGCCAGCACCTCCTGGGTGACCTGCTCTGTCTCTGCTGCTCTCACTTGGGACACTCTTGGCATCGGGCAAAAAATGTGTGTAACCATTAACTTCTACCTATTTACTCAGTGTCAAAAGGACACTTCCCCTCCTAACCCTTCTGCTGTCCTAGAAGCAAAACAATTTGGTAACTCCAGCATTTATTAATGACTTAAATCCAGAGCTTTCCTAAATGAGGGTGTGCTGGTTGCTTGATGACACACTTAGTATGAGCAGTTCTTTGCCAATTCAAAGCTGTGCGAGAGGCAGATTCTCAGTCCACTTGTTCCAATATTCACCCCCRCAGGTACATTAGGGAGTTGCTCACCATGGAAAGATTTAGGTAAGTTATGCATGCACAAATCAGGCCACTGAAGAAGAAGTTTGATTAAAATTTCAGCAAGGATGAGTTCATCTAAGGGCAATGGGGACAAATTCCCATTAACACGGGTGAAATTTGGAGTCTTAGGGAAATGCAAAGCATTCCACAATGATGCAGAATTTCTCGACATGCCTTGAATAATAAAAATCAGCTAACAAATAAATAGCAACTGTCACTCACTGCTGCTATTAACCACTTCAGTTATGGGCCGGCTGGCCAGTCTCCACATACACTGCTTGAAAAAAGCAACAACATATGCAGGGGATGATCGGGAGACATAAGGAAGAAGGGATACTCTGTGTGTGTATTTATAGGCAGACAAGAGGTCTAGAGGGAAATACCAAAGCTGGAGCGAGCAGACAAGATCCTGATGCTTAAGTGGTCTTTTACTACTACATGGCCTTTGCAAAAATATCAGCAACAGCTGAACAAAAATGAGCTTGACTTACGGGATAGTGGAGCGGTTCTCTGGCAGCTCCGGCAGGATAGGATGGTCTTCTGTTTTGCTTACTTCAGGCTTGGCTGTGGGGGACACAGATTCCCTGACTCCTACGTGCAAAGACAAAGAAGCAGTAGAGGGGAACACCATCCTCCCCACATGCTCCACTCGCCCCAGAGAAGAGCTATTTCAGTGTATCCTGTGGCAGAAATGGGCCATAGGTGGGTTTAGGGACACAAACTTACCATACAGTTGCCAGATTCGGACTTTATCCTCGTAAGGTAGATCATACTTCAAAGGATCCCCTACTGGACCTTGATAATAGGGTCTCATGATAGACTCTATGGCAGAGATGTGGGTCAAGCCAATGGCATGGCCAAATTCATGGACAGCTACAGCAAATAGGTCCATCCCATGAGCATCTGGAAATAAAAACATCATCAAAACATAAGTCACTACATGCTGATTGTATTTTGTGGGTTTGGACAGGCTGTAAAAGAAGATATACGTGTATGTTGGGTGAAGTCACACTAGCAGATTATGGTCTAATATCTGAGTGGGACAACTTCAGAGCTGCACAGGAAAGGGTTTGCTCATCATAAGAGAATATTTGTGATTATGACATTGTTTTCCACCTGTGAAGGCCTTACAGTCTTTTATGCTAACAGTCTTAACTTTTGTTGGATGTAGGGTTTGGAGCAGGGTTTTTAACAGGGTCATTTCCCCCCTTAAACCGGAAAAAAATGTTTTGGAATAGATGAAATTTTGAAAAAGAAAGTATTTGCCAGTTGAAAAAAAAGGAAACCAAAGTGTACCATATGAAAAGGGAAAGAAGGCCAGACATCAGGCACAGTGCAAGTCCTCAGTACAACATAGGCTTGAGGATCACCTCTCTGATTCCCAGATCACTAACRGCACCTGCAAACAGCTGGACAAATGGCTGTCACAGCACATTCAGCAAGACCATCCATCATTCCCATTAACCAGAGGTGGAGATGCTGGTCCAGAACAGTTGTCTCCTGTATTTCATGTTTTTGTAGCAGCTGCAGACAAAGTCTTTGTGATGCCCAGAATACCAGACTTCTGCCTTGGCTAACTGGAAGCTCTCCAACATCTGAAATACTGAGCAAAAGCCATTTGTTGGCCTTGCCTGGACCAAAGGACCTGCAAGAGTCAGGTAGAGCCATGCCTGGACAGTGCCAGGCAGAGCAGGAGGGGACATCTGCGGGGATCACAGCCAGCCTGCCTGAGGTACAATGCCAGCATTGCTCAGTCTTTCAGCTGGGCTTTTCCCTGCCTGTTAACTGCTGGAATCACACACCGTTGCCTTGGCCAAGCTCTACAGTGAAGGAGCTTCCTGGACGCATATGAACGCTGAGCTATCCATCTTCTCATCAGTCATCAAATCTCCTGCCAGGCTGCCCATTTAACTACTGTCCTCACAGAGTATGGCAAARGGGGCAAGTGGTCATGTGAAGCTGTTTCCAGAGGACTTGCCCATCTTCTTACCTTCCACATCTTGCTGAAGACTTCACCAGGAGGGTGTGCAGCTCTGGACTCTAGGCCTGCTCCTTTAGGCAAACACTTTGRTCTTTACACACCTCACTGTCCATCCGAGAGAACTTATTTAACAATGATACCTCCCCAAAGACTTTTTTACTGGTTGTTCCTCCATACTCTACTGTCTTCCCCCACATTCCCTTACTTGCAATCTAACCCCTAGTGCCTGACATCACATGCACCACACAGACCCATCCTTCCAATGAATGGTCCCCTTCAGAGCCTCAGTTGCTCTGGTCACATCTTAACATGGGTTGGTGTCCACTTTAAAACCTTCAGCGCTGCCAAAGCCAAAGAACAACTTCCCCCAGCAGCCGTAAGGGACCGATCCTGTTTGGGGCACTCACACCACAGGGCTCCCTGTCCAGCCTGGGCTGAGCACACATGCAACTGCCGGCTCCTCGCTGCATAGCCACGCACTGCAGAGCAATACCAAGAAAGCGGCAATGATTTTAAGCATGGTTGTGACAAAGTTCACGATCACAAGTACTGTAATAAGGAGGTAGKGGGGCTGGAAAGCTGACACCTCCGCGGAGCCCAGGGGAGCCCCCTGCTCCCTGAGCCGCAGCAGGGGCCAGAGGAGAGCTCCCAAAGAAGCCACCGTGGGCTGACCCCGTGTAGTGCTTTGCACCCCCCACTGGGCCTACGGTGTTGGGGGATATTTTTGCAGAATTGTCCTTCTACCTTGATGACTGTTATTTACAGTGTCTGTAAACAGCTGGGTTTTTTTGTTTTTTTTTKTTTTTTTAATAACCTGCGCTGTTTTCCCCAGCACCAGGAGAGAACAAGACATATGCTTTCTGACGTTTTAATGCCAAACTGACAACCTTGGGGATATTTTTATATCACCTACCAAGTTGTTATTTTTGAATCACTAGGAGGGAGAACAAAATAAATAAAAGATGAAGCTTAGATAGTTCCAGACCTTAGCAACGGAGGGCAGCTCTCCTGTCACCAGCCTCATGCCCTTGTCTCTTGGCCGTGCTTGGAGGGAATCACTCTCGGGGGATGCCAGCCTTCGGCCTGCTCCCCACATCCGCCCCCCCAAGGCGAATGCGTGGAAGCTCCTTCCGCCGTGCTTGAACAAACAGCATTCAGGACCACCAGGTCCGAAGAGGGCAACTCTCTGCTTAATCTCTAATAACACMTCTGCTAAGACAAGCTACCAAACTTCAGTGCTCGCCTCCACTCTGTAYGTCTGTAAAACAGAGCTGCTGCTTTTTTCTTTCTTAATAAACACCAGCTGGGGCAAGAACCAAGGAACAGGTTGATTTTGACCTAGTTTTACAGGAGCGCAAAACTAAAGGCATCCTCCTCTCAGCCAGACAGGGACACTCACAACTGCACTGTGGCGATGTTCCCCAGGTCTCTGGTGGGAGAGACCCTCTGCTCCAGGTCTGGGTGTCCAAAGCCAATGCTGGGAGCCATCACTTCGCACCAGCCTGCACTCCAGCTCAGCTTGCCGTGGCTTCCTGGGGCTGGCCATGCAGCGCCTCGGGTCTGCCTGTCTAACACTGGCACAGTAGAATCATTCACCCAGAGGGAACAGCACAGGCATGAAGGTTATTACTCATCTTTTCAAGAAATTGCGAGTGTCTAGTATATGAGGACTCACCAACAGATGAAAAATTTCATTTGAAACATTTCTGGTGCTAAGGCCTCAGTCAGTGAGAGGCACTACCATTTTAGTGCTCCACTCGGAGCAGCAAGGAAAACTTTGGCCCCCACAACTCCAGCTCAGGGTTTAGCCTTGGGGACAGAAGTGGAGCTTAGCATGAGGATGCAAACTGGAAGCCACCAGGAGAAAAAAGATACAAAATGCTATATTTTTATAAGCTTGCTGAAAATCAGCCAGCAGTGTACCCAAGGGGTGCCTGCGCCTCCCCGCTCGGACAGGAGCTCAGTCCATCAGTGGTAGTTCACCGGTTCCTGATCATAGACTGAACTGCTCTGCAAAATCTGGGGCACCTCACGGGAAGACGCAAAGAGGTCAGAGAAGCAGGGAACCCTTCAAGTCCAGATGCCTCTACAATGGCAGAAGCTGACCATTTTCTGGGACCTCCTAATGCACAGATCAATTCGTGGTGTAATTGGAGGAAATGAATTCATCCACAGACCAGACGAATGACTGACAGAGCCTGAATGCAGCAGGAGGAACAACCAGCAAACTACATCCAGCGCTTACTGGAGTGACGAGCTCAAAAGTGTTGCGGGAAACAGAAGCGATTGGGACTGCTGGCCTGAACCTTCATTTTGTGCTTTCAGATGTCTCTGTAAATTGGGTTCTCCATACATTCAGGTTTAACTCCAGCCAATCCCAGCCCCCTGTCCTCCAGCACGTCTGGTGAATATTCCTGCCTGTGAACAGTGAGGAGTGGTGCAGGGGAGAGAAATCTAATTAAACAGAGGAAAAGGARAAAAGGGGTGCAGGGAGAGAAGATATTAGCTGGTTTCAGAGAAGATGATTAGGTCTAAATGAAACCATTAAGCTGAGGGAGCAGAAGCCCACTGGGATGCTGAAGAAGACATGGTGTGACAAGCAAATTAGCAGCTGGTGACTGCAGCAGCAACATGCTGTCGAAGTGCACCCAGCACAAAGGTTGTGAGAAGGGATCTTCTACAGATGGCTTGCACAGCTGAGACACACTCACTTGTAAAGGTCCCTCCGCTTGTTAAAACTGTGCTGTTAGCTAGACAAGATGACATATAAAGAAAGAAATCCCATAAAACCGTAACTTATAATCATCTTGAAGCCAGTTAAGGGACAAGAGATGGCAGGACAAACGTAGCTTGTATAGGAGTTTTTTTTCTCTGTAGTCCTCAGAGCTCTTTCCAGAGAGGTCAGTGTAAATACGCTTTAAAAATAAGCTCCTCTAAAAACAGGAAACTGAGGCACATGGCAGTGAAGCCACCCAAAAGAGGATGGAGTCAGGGAACCCTGTCCCCAGCCAAGAGGTCTCACAGACACACACCAATACCCCTCCACGCCGGGGAAGAGACCGGGTTGGYGTTGCTCTGCCTGTTCTTCCTAAGGGGCAGGAGGGCTAGCTGTTTTCTGTTAAAAATGGCAGTTTTCAGCCTAGTCTGTACTCGCATCAGGATTTCCATCCTCCAAGACAGGAGGCAGCCATAGGGCGTGGGAGAGATCGGAGAAGGGTTAWGGCAGTGGCTGGGACCTGGACTCCTCTGCTGTGGCAGGACCAGTTTTAATCCATGAATTAGCGGAAGGCTGGCTCTCCCCAGCCCAGCCTTGGATGCCACCATGCAAAGGCGGGGTGGGGGTCACTGCCTTGTCACCTCGTACACCTCCTCCCACAAATGAATGGCAACTGCATGGCAGAGGGGACAACCGGGTCCAAAAGGCACTATGCTCCAGTTTCCCGTGAACAGGAACCTGCAATTGTGGGTATGATGGGGAGAAACAAGGAGATGCCAGTGAGGCTTCTGGGAAAACAAAAGGTCATCGACAGTGGGTGGTGGTGTCTTGTTGGCAAGGTTGAAGAGGGAACCAGAAGAAGGTCTGAGGAGTGAAGGTGTAACAGAGACAGAACGACACTAAACATCAATGCAGAAGAGAGGAGCTGGCAGTTCGTGAGTCTGGCTGCAGCTCTCTCACCCTGACGTACCTGACGATCGGAAGGTCCAATATTCGTCATCATCAAAATGAGTGTCTCCTGCCGTGTGGTGGTCTCCAGGGAAGAAAGCATGTGCTACTGTGCCACCGGGCCCATCGAAGGGATAGCCGTCATTGTGATCTGCCTTGGAGAAGTCGATTTGTATGTCGGCATTGTTACCGGCCACTTCATGGAAATTCAGTGGGGTAATGTCGCTCCAGACCTTCAGGGCATAGTACATCAGGGCACGGACTGTGTCGTGGCCCAGGTGGGATTCTTTTGGAAAGGTGCGGACCCTGAGAGAGAGAGAAAAAAAAAACAAAAACAAAAAAAAGGATAAGACTAACACAGAGGATGAGCATCTTTCTCATTCTGCTGATTGTTTTATGACAGAGACGTCTCAGAGTGAGCTCCTCCATGCCTTGGATCTTCTCTGCGCTCCACCAGAAAGGGCTCTGCAGATGCCTGGCTCAGTTGCGAACCACACAATACCTCTGTGAGGAGGCTACAAAGCTCTTAGCTCACCCAAGAAGTGCCTCAACACACATGATATATGTGTATTTGTGAGTCTCCGAGTCACTTACATTTCAGAGCTATTAGCTGTGCTTCCACAGACAAGTCTGTCACTTGTGCCCAGAACTAGTACCTTGCCCATCCTTGGAAATCACAAAGCCGTGATTCTAGAGCTTGCCCAAACTTTTTTTTTTTTGGTGAGTTCTCTTTCAGATCTACTGATAATTATTTCCTCACCACTTATTTGTTCCAAGTGCAACCCAAATATAAAGATTATTTACTTCTGAAGCCTTCGCACCACACACAGGCCCATAAGTTTTCCTGCAACAACCAGCAGGTCATTGTTCATTCTCGTTACACTGGCACGTAAATCCACGACAGATTTGCTGCTTCCATACATTCCCCAGCATGTCTGCTGGAGGCATAAAACAAACTCTGAAACCTGCACACTGCCAGCAATCTTTGAGACTGCAATATATAGTAAGGAGGAAGAGGAAAGGATGTTCAAAATCCTCCAACCTATTACTTGTGGAAGACAGAATATCTGATGGAACACTATAGTGGAGAAGCTGTGGTCTTGCTTCTTGGTAGAAAAAGTACTGATTACCTGGGGCTTACTACACTATTGCATGTATCAAGGGGGCAGTATGTTTTCTCTATATTGGGATAACACCATTCGGTCCCCAACACTGCCTTGTCCTGGAAGAAAAGTCAGATGGGCATAGCAGTGTGCCAGGGTTTGCTCTGCAGCAGCGTAATTCAAACCTCCCTTTTGCTCTGAGCTGGCATAAAAAAAGTCAATGTTTCCTGTGTAACCAAACCTCGAGAAAGAATCCCTAATACTATTGATTTAATATAAAAGGTGAAAAGACAAAGATGCAACACGGCATCCCTACTTCTGAAAGAGTACATTTAGATAATCTTTCATTGACAATTTTGACAAAAAATAAATACATTTCAGGAAAATATACTGTCGACTGAGTAATTATTGACAGAAAACAATTCTACTGGAAAATTTCTGGCCAGCTCTACCCTAGTAATAATGGACACTTTATTTCTTGTGTACCAGCACACTAACCAAAGCATTCATGAAATATTCATGGCTTGACAGATTTTAAAGGCTGAAGCAACAATTATGATCACCTCATTTGCCCTCCTGCATAATATAGCTCAGAGAACATCACTTGATATTACACCGTTCCCCAGCACCAGTGCAAAGTAATGACTTGACTAAACCTCCAGAGGCAATTACAGGTGTCAGGAAGGGATGCCATGTCACCCAAGCTCTTCCTACTAGTAAAAATTTGCGTACAATTATGTAACAATTTGGGAGACATTATGGATCAGCAAAGAGGAATACAAGCAACTTGCAGAGGTTGGTTGCTCTTGCTTTCAGAAATACTTGCTCCGTATCCCATGCCCTCAGAGACATACAGCCCAAAGCGTACCACTTCCTGACCCAGGCAAAATCAGTGAGTTTTAAATTCAGGACAGAAAAAAACCTTGGACTTGTGAGAACAAGCAGACAGCAAGAAACCTCCCCGACAGTTTCTCCGAAGACCTTGGGAAGCCTCTCCTGGAGATGCCGTAAATGAACTGGACAGACCAGGCAAAAGATATCACAGCCACAATAGCAAAAATCAGTCGTATCTACGCCTTTGCTATCCCTAAACTAGTCTAGAGAAAGACAGACCTCGACTGCTAATACACCTCTAAGGAGTGGTACGTGGCGGTACAAACAGTATGAGCATGCGATTAGAAAAAACAATTTTCAGGCAATTTTTAATTTATAGAAGAGGCTGGCTGAGGCCAGATGAAGAGCAGGTTCCACACTAACAGCATATAATTGATATTGCTCTAATTGAAGGTTTCACTGTGAGCCTCTGCTACATTAAAAAAGGTCATCTGGCTTCCAGATAATCCTTAACTAAGTGTCTTCATCTTCCAGGATACACCACCAGATTTAGGTAAATCCTTTGCAGCTTTAATGTCAACTAAATAAATAATTATACATGTAAAGCGCACCATGCTTACTCCACGATTTAAGACCTCATCTCCAAGGTCTGAGTGCCCATGGGACTCAGATTCAGGAATACTATCTGCTCTTCTTGCCTCAAGCTGTGCTTTACTGCTTGAGCCATTTTCCTTTCCTTTGCCTCACTTTCCACAGCCGTAAAAATGAGAATAATAAATCTGATCTCACTTGTAAAAGGCTGGTGGATGAAAAGCACTGTCTGAAGAGACAAATATTATTAATATTCATTCTAATCCCTAACTCCAGAAACATTAAATTAAGGCAGAAACAATATCAGTACTTATTTTGCTTCTTATAAAAGGTCCTGCTCCTCTGAGCTGACCCGCATTTTATTAGCACGCGGCAGGTGTAAGTGAAAAATCCCTGATCCTTTATTCATTACCTCCTTTATTTTTCAAGAGAATCCCATCAGGATTTCCAATTCAGAATCTGATTTGATTGCAGGAGCTCTGCTAATTGTTTTCAGTGAGATTAGGAGAAGACTATTATATCAACAGGATGTTCAGTGGCATTGCTTTATCAAYCCCACCGAAAAAGCAGCACATTTCTAACATAATGCAGATGCACACAAGGCTAAAGAAGTTTCCTCCCACCTTGATTATTACTATTATTCATAGTATAACAGTGCTTAGGTAGCCAGTGGAGATCAGCGCCCATTGCTCCTGGACCTTAATCCCTCCTGACACTCCCCTTAAAGAGCTCCAGCCTCTGGTAAAAGCCTGATTTGAGTAACTGGAGAGAAAACTCCCCCCTCCAGAAACTCCCACAAGAGGTGCTATGGATTGAGATGCTAAAGAAAGTAAAATCCTAGCTGAGCAAGACGGAAACTGGGCAGGAGAAAAYGGATCTAATGTGATGCAGCCAGGGACGCGCCGAGGCAAACATCTATCCTAAGCAGCCTTGAGCCAGCTTTGCACCTCATTTCTCCTGGAGCCACAGCACCTAATCTGGGAGATCATCCCATCACACCGACTTCAACAGGTCCAACTTGAAGCRCACGGATTGGGTTCATGCTTTCTGAAGGGGCTCTGCCTGACGGAGGTGTGTTTCCCAGGACGGGTCGCAGTCCRCTCCCTGTCCACATGGCTCTGCTCAAGAGGCATCGCCAACACGGCTTCTCCAGCCCGGCCAGCTCGACTCCCCGCTTGCGGCACCAGTCTGGCCCTCTGCAAAGCTGCGTGTCGAAAAGGCTCCAAAAACTGAGTGCCAGAGGGGAGTTCATGCCGCAACCGGCTCTGCCGCGGGAGCAGGGAGGTGCTGCAGCCCCGCGAGAGGTGCCTGCGCCTGCAGCTCCAGCGATGGGGCAGCTGCAGCCTCCCGGCAAGGCAACATCGCCGCGCTGCTGCAAGAGCCTGCTGCCGAGCACCCAGCGGCTTTAAGCGGCACAGCTGGAGCCCAAAGAGAATATCTTGCAGACAGATAAAAGCTAGCTTTAAACCAGTTCCTGCAAGTACTGCCAGTGTCTTCACTAGTCCCCATCCCTAAGTAATTTTGGGCCTGAATTGGTTAATAAGTAGAGCCCAGAGAGGACTGAGGTTTCTGTCCACCACGGGCCAGCAKCAGCACCAATGAGTACTTGCATTTCTGGGTTCCTTTCCTGTTTCCCCCCTCACGATGACAAAAGAGAAAGCGTATTGGTGATGTACGGGAAATCAATTCCTGCTTAATGAAAGCACTCCTTCATGTTGTGCAACCCTGAAACTAGAGAGAAATAAAATAAATGCTGATAACTACCAAACACAACAGACCATGGATTGCCTGATAAACCCCAATTGATTTTTCTGAAGTGGGGGGAAGAGGGGATAATTGAAAGTGTAGACGCTGTCCAAAGCGCCCGGGGTCGCTCGACAGATCAGCTCGGGACCCGGCACACTGCCGCGCTGTCCCGGGAAAAGCCCCAGCCTCCAGATGGGCAATGCCAGGAAACCAGCGCTGGAGAGCTTGCGCTCTCCATAACCCCTTTAACGAAGGCTCTCCCAGCATGTTGCAAAGATCAGTGAAATCGGCCTCCCACTCTTTCCRTGCAATAATCCTTATTCTGCCTTCTAATACGCACACACCATCAGGCAGCACCCTACAGCTCGGCCGTACGTGACAGCACGGGAGATAATTGATTCCAGGGAGAAGATGAGGGCGAAATCAAATTTCACAGCCGGTTCCTGAGGCTGGGAAAGGAGCAGCTGTGCTGGATGAGGCCCAATGAGCCGAGCTTGCGCTGCCACCGCAGTGATGTGAGCGGCCTCGTTCTTTCTTCGGCAACATGAAGGTCACACAGACCCACGACGGGCTCCACAGGTGCCGCTGGTGGCACGTCACGGCAGTCAGGAACCAGCCCCACACCCGAGATGGGACGCTCCTGCCTCCGAGGGGCAGTGGGGCAGCCCCGGCACACGTGCGTGCACGCAAGGGGGGTCATCCTGGCCACATGCTGTTATTTATGGGCACCTGCCCGGCAGCGTCCCCTGCTCCTGCTGCTGGCCAGGAGGGAGCTGCTGTCCCCTCGCCGCAGTAGGTCCACATCCCAGCTCAGCTGGCAACACAAATCCACCACAGGCAGCCGGGAGATGCTCGTGGAGATTGCAGGGCTGCCACCGTGAGGTTTTGCTCCCGCTCCAACACYCCAAGCCCTGAGCTTTGCAGCTTGCAAGACTGCAGCTTGGATCAAGCACGTGGGACTTGTCTTTAACTAAAGATTGATGGAAGTCAGCTTGGTTCAGCATCAGGCTGGGAGTTCAGCAAGATAAAGCCCGGAAAATTCAGAGAGCTGGGCTCTGGCTGAATCCCTGTGCCTCGGGGGCAGTTAGCACATTTTAAGGGGGGGTCCTGATGCTGGTGGTGCAGGCCATGCTGGCTGAGGAGCAGCGAGGAGACCCTCCGCTCGTGCCCTCGACCGCCTCAGACAACACTGCCTGTGAATCCCCCTTCTGTAAGGTATAACTGGAAGCGATCAAGCAAAGTTAGCACAAACAGGCTGCAAAACCCGAGGGAAACCCCTTTCAGGGAGCCGGTGGGGGCTGCAGCTCCCAGCGCTGGCAGAGGGCATCCACAGCACACGGCTCCCCACAGCCCCGCCGCTGACAATCCCCGAGTTTATCCCCTTCCTACCTGATCCCAGTCAGCTAACTGAGTGCCTTGGTACCCAGGCACCATGCCAAGAAAATTTCATGAAAAGAAGATTTATACGTCTTGATATCCTGGGAATTCCCGTGGAGACAAGGCGCAGCAGAGAGCGCGTGTCTGACCCTGCGCTAGGATATTCCAACCTGACATGAGGATGCAGGCGCCCCGCTTTGCTCCCTGCGCCTCCCAGGTGCACCGGGTTAGCTGTGCTCGCGGGTAAAAAGAGGAAGGTTCAGGGAAGAAACATGATCAAGCAGCAGCCCTGTAAAATCTTGTTTCCAAGGCGTTGCCTCCTCCACCCCCGCAGCGGCCCTTCCCGGGGCTGCCCCTCAGTACAGCTGTGCAAGGTCTCCTTGCCCGTTTATTCCAGCCTCGCATTTGCTCAGGCTTCCTTTGCTTTTCTAATGCATAGCTCAATAGAATTTTGGGGTTTGTTTGCTCTTTTTTAAATCTCCAATCAATGCGTAAAAGGTAGGCACGTAAAACTTTATGCCTGTATTGGCAGATTTTCATGACAGTTTCCCAAAAAGCTATTCTAATCTCAGTGCTGGATGTAAATACCACACTGGAGTATAATGCTGTAGCCTCCTGTTGGCTTACACAACCTCCAATTATAAAATATAGCCCCTTCCTGAACAACAGCCAAGATCTTGGAAAGGATGAAAGAATAAAAAGCAGAAATGAGTTTGTCAGGAGATGGAATTTTTATATCATACATATAAAATTGTCTCAGACCTAAAACCCTTTTTTATGGCAACCTTTGCAGCAGCACCACTCAGCCTCAGAGGGAAAGTGAAGCAGGTTTGTACCCCGATGCTGAGGCCACCACCACAGATTGACCTTATTTCTCTTCTTACATTGCACTCGAGCCTGGGACGACTGACATATATCAGCATGACTTGAGTCCTGCCATGAGAGTCACCACGCTCAAGCCTTGCCRTGATTGCAGCTCTCTCTAGATTTACCCAGGCTGGAGCTGGGTAGCTGCCCTGCAAGTTGTTAGTGGTGTAACAGCAACGCAGAGCTCAGCAGCGGCTGCAAGGTTCGCGTGGACCACGTACTCCGGCCACAGCCACTGCCCCGCTCCAGGTGCTTCTGTAATTGATAACTCAATGGGGTCATTCCTTGGGCAGTTCTCTTCACTTGATCGGTAAAGGCGCAGAAATCCCAGTGCCTCAGGACCCTCTCCCAAGCCACTATTAAAACCCCTCCGCGAGCCAAAATTGTTTCTTACTGAAGCTAATAGCTGAAGTATATTTATCCTTCCCAAAAACAAGGTCTCTGCAGGACAGGCTGCAAGCAGACTAAATCCCTGCTAAAGCCACAGTCTCACCGCCTGTCAACAGTAACAGGCATGGCAAGATTGGTTACTGCAGTGCTCGAGGGACCTGCTCGAGGGACGATGTCAGGATCAAAGCGTGGTTTGCTATTAATAAGGAGTTCCCTCTGTGCCACRAGCATGTGTCTTCAGGATAGCATGAGCCTCTCGTGGCGCTCAGCTTTCTTCAGCTGCTCTTTGAAGAACGATCACTGTTGCACACAGTCTTTCCGGGAGGAAAAAAGAGCCTCAGAAAGCGCGAATCTTGGTCAGGCAGTGGATCAAGAGGACACTTGTTTCCAAACACTCCGCCTGCAGGGGCCTGCACATGGTGGGCTTGGGAAGTTGGACCCAAGCTCCCACATTTCCTAGGTTCAGAGAGTCCCACACTTGTCACCCAAGGACTTGAASGGAAAACACCCCTCTGGGACAAGGACTAGAAGACAGGGACCAAATCACCCCATTACACAGAAAACGCTCCCAACCTCTGATCCCAGGTGGGACAATCTAAGAACAACCTGCGCCCAGCCAAATCTGTGGCAGCTGCTCCGGAGACAGCAGGGTCCCCGGRAACTCAAGAGAAAGCACTTTAAAGAAGCACTGTAACACTGCAATATAGTAAACGGCACCCAGCTCATGCACCACCAAATCCACACCTCTGCCGGCCCATGGCCACACCGGTCCAGGAAGCCAAACCTATGGCAAAGACTGGGAATCCTGTCTGGGATCGGCAGCAGGAGAGTCTAAATAGAGACCCCGTTGGGTCCTGGGAGCATGGAAGCACGCGTTTCAACACAGTCATGCCTCACCACAAAGCCATATATATGTAGCCTCGGTCTGCATACGACCAGCTCTTTGCTGCAACATTTAAATAGCAAAAGACTAATTCCTACCTCCAAGACAAGTTCCTTTTGTTCCACTTGGTCACGGCCTGAGCATACCGCTTTTTCCTGGTCTCTGAGGCAGCAAGATCAGGGAGAGAGCAGCGAGGGGTTTTCATTAATTCCAGCGTGGCTTCGTCTAGATTAAAGGAAAAGCAAAACATGGAAATAATGTGCTGGAAATAATTTTACTGCCTCTGCTCTCAGAGCTAGAAACTGTGGGTTAAAAATTCCCCCCGGGGCCAGGGGAAAGGGAAGTGAGGCATTTGGGAGGCAGCAGCGAGCGCGGCAATGCACTCATCCGTCGGGCGGTGGCAATGCTGCTGCGATAACGTTCCCTGTCCAACAGCCCTGGAGCCATTCCAGGGTCTTGCTGACCTGGAAGCGGCGGCTTCCCCGCGTGGCCAGTGGCACCGGCGTGCAGCCGTCCAAATCGGAGCGCCCGCCAAACGCAGCCTTCGGCCGAAAGCACGTTTATTTGCACTACCCACCAGGCTGGGCCGCTCAGGGCTAGGGGGGACAACATTCGCCCCGCAGCTGGAGAGCCTGGGTGCTCTTCTGGCTCGTCGGCTAACACCTGGGCTAAACGACAGCAACTGTGTTAGGGTAAATTGACAGCCTTATGAACTGTGGAAGAAAATTCAGTATGTTACCTTCTGCATGACACTTTACTGCTCTAGATAACCTGCGTGGAAAACACCCTGTGACCTGCTTTGATTACTTTTTAAAACACAGGATTTTATTTCTTCTGTTTTATTCCCTGTTTCTCTGAATTACCCGTTATTCCTCTGGCAAAGTGGGGAGAAGTTTGCATGTAATATGCTATATCTTTGTTAAGCTAGGAACTCATCTGGAAAATGTTCATATTCCTTCTTTTTTAGTTTTGAAACTGAAGGAACATTCTCACCTGCTGAAAAGCAGACGGATGTTGTTCATTCACCAGTTTTCAGCGCCGGTTTCATCTCTTTAGTTAAGCACTTCATTTTCAAGCTCCAACCAAACCCACAATCTACCCAGGGCCACCTGCAAGTCCCACTTTAAACATCACTCCAGACCAGAGGGTGCAGGTACATTGGAAAGCAAGTCAGTGCCTGCTCCTGGGCCTCCTGGAGCTTGCAGTAAAGTGGAAGGGAAAAATAATTGCAGCTGCTTAATTAAGAGCAGAGAGGGAAGGGCCGGGCGGCGGGCGGCMGGGCGGCGGGCGGTTCGGGGGCCGCGGCCGCAGCTGCTCGGCCGGGGCCTCGCCGAGCGTTGCCAGGGAGCTCCGGGAGCCGGCGCGGCAGACGCGCCTGCTAATTAGCAGCTTCTGCCTAATTCTCTCCTAAATAGCAGCAGTGAGAGCAAGCTGACCGCGCTGCGGGAGGTCGCCGGCGGGCGTCGGGCTCGGCGCTTTCCAAGGCACAACGGGGCCGATTGCTGGCCGGCCGCGAGAGGAAGAGCGCAAACAGGCACCCTTTGACGGGGCGCGGATAATGCTCGCTTTCTCCTTCCCTCTCTTCTTTCAATGGGAATATTGAGAAAAACCAGGCAGGGCCAAGCAAGGGAACTTGCATCACTTCAGCCTGGCTTTGATTCGGCTGGYTCACGCTTGCGGGCGCTTCATGCCAGCCAGATGCAGTCACCAGCCCAGGCAAAAGCCACCCACCGCCAAGCCCTCGCCGCCTGGGCTGGCGGGCGCTGGGCAAGCGCTGCAGGACCAGGGCTTTGGGCCAACCTGGGGCTACCAGGGCTGGGCAAACCCAGTGGGGCCACCGAGCCTGGCCCCCGGCCATGGTGATCCCAAGGAGAGCTGAGAGCATGGCGGGAACCAAAGCAGCCCTCGCACAGCGGGCAATGTTGGAGGCACTCGGCTTGTGAAATGCTTAACCAGAAAGACCGCCTTGCTCCAGCACTGTGACAACTCCTTGCAACTCTATATAGCCAGTAGCAACAACTGAAGCCTTTCCACCCACCCACAGTTGCTCCACATCTCTACCTTCCTGAGTCAAAAGTGGAGGCAGGAGCAGGTTAAATGCACACCCGGGTCGCACAGGGAATCCCCGGCAGCCGCTGGGATGGACTCCCAAACACCCAAGCCTCATGCGTGAACCATGAGGCCATCCCCGTGCAGCTGCGAGTGGCCGTGGCTGAGCCCTAGCTTCGCTCTCTCCAAGGAGAACCAGGAAAGTCCTCAGCCATTCGTTGCAAAAACACCACGGGCAGGAGCAGGGGGTGAGAGGAGCTGTGGCTGGGGTGTTGCTGTGGCTATTCTTCTCCCTCCCCTGCTCCTTTTCCTAAAAAAGAGTATGGGAAGATCTACATACACAAATGTGGAGGTTAAATCAGAGTTTTTGTTTCACTCAGTTTGATGCTGCAATTAAGGCTTTGAACAAAACGACCTATCAGCCTTAGTTTCTCTGCCTTTTTTTCCTTTTTTTTTTTTTGAACACATCAAGAGGTATTTTAAGCATGGTAGGAACCCCAAGGGTTTGTGGGTCTGGTGAAATAATTGCTTGCCTCAGGTTGTTGAAAGCACAAGGCAACAAAGCACCTGAGCCATGTAATTACTCTTATAACTGCAGACGGAGCCGTACATTACACACGCGTTAGATCTTCCTGCAAATGCTGCCAATCCACAACGCACTGTTACTAGAGCATGCAGTCCTCTCTCCTCCCCAAACTTATTCAGAGCCATCTCTGCACCCAGCCGTCCCTGCGCACCACAGATAAAAGGGCTTGTTTAAAACTGACCTAGGATCCCTGTTGCTTCGAGACCTCCAAACCGCTGCATGGCAGTGATGGCTTTCGTGAGCTCCTCCTGGGTCTGCAGTTGTCCTGTGACGGGATCCGGAGGAGGCAGATAACCAAATTTTGTCAGCCAGTCCTGTGAAACATGTAGAAGGGATGATGAGAAAAGAAAAGGAAAGAAATATATACATATATATATATATATATATATATACACAGAGGGAGAGAGAGAGAGAGAGAGGAGGGCGCTGAAGGTCCCGTCCGTTCCACATGGAAATACCTTTCCCATTTACATGTTTATACTCGACTTCCCTATTGAACTGTGTGGTCTCTGTTAACAAATGAATGTGTCACAACAGATCTGTATACATTTCTTAAGTAATGGGATCCGATGACCTTCATGCATTCCAATGTTGACATTTAATTTTCCCATCCGGCTGCAAACTATCTTTGATAATGGCAACAGCAGAGTCCTAACCCGAGGGATTATACAGTCATCTTTTATTCTCCTCTTAGATGCTGGCAGTTCTTAGTGGAAACTTGTTGCAGGGCTGAGAACAGAGAGTGCAACAAAATGCCCGTAAGGGAGGACCAGAGCCAGGCAAATCCCACCTCACTTGAGGCTTCATTTCAAATTTGAAACTCTTGGTGGTTTTGAAGAAGGGTCTCTGGGTTCAACAGAGGAACCTCCCTGACTTCCAACGTAAGCTGGAGGGCAGATGCATTTTGCTCAACTTTGTTTCGCTCAGCCCCCTCTGACCATGATCCCTGTGCTTCAAACTTCCCACTATCCCCAGCAGGCGCCACAGTAAGGTCACACCTTCCCGTAAGGGGTGAGAGATGGGGACCTCTCCTCCTCCCTTCAGGCTCAGGGAAGGGGGYGATGGCCAAGCGCCCTTCACAGCTCTTCCATCGCGGGGACAGTGCCTAAGGTGGTCCGTCCCTCTCCCAGGACACCTTCAGATATCTTCTCTCGTGGTTGCACCTAAGTTGCCCTGCTGCAACATTAATTGTCTTGCTGCGACTCTCAGCTCCTTTCCTCCTCCTGTTTTCTGGCCCCAGGAGCTCAAAGCAGAGGGGAACCTGGGTTCCCTCGCTGTGGCGTTAGCTTGCGGAATGGCTGAGGTTTGGCATGGTGGTAAATTAATGGGGGAAACAGACTTGGCATGGACACCAAGGGCAGAGACTCCCTTCACCTGCAGGCTGCTCAGACGGTATGTGCCACGGGAAGCACAGCTCCAGAGAAAGGAGGGGGGTCTCCCTAATCCCTGACAGCTGGACCCAAAAAGACACCAGGTGCTAAAAGTCCCCCGAACGCAGCCTAATGGTTGGAGTTGGACTCTTTCACCTTGAATTTCATTGTGCAGTTTTGATCTGACACAAAGTCCAACCATGAAGTTCCTAAAACTGGGGAAAGCAAACTGGGCACTGAGATGCACAGAGACCAAACTGAACCAATGCTTGTGGGAGAAAGTTAATATCTTCCCTTAGCCACAGGCTGGAGCCAAATTCCTGCTGAAGTCCAAGGGAATTCTCCCGTTTTCAGGCTGCTTAAGAAGGAGCCAGAAGCAATTTGGTTACCACCTAGACAAACCCCAGCGCAGGAGCAGTCATCCGAGGCCCAGAAGAGATGACCTCAATGCTTACACACAAACGAGCCCTGCAGAGAAAACACCATGGAGACGTAAAATGACAAGACGCTTCCTCGGGGGCGACCACGCCACACACGCTGTGGGACCTCCGCTTTGTCTCTTCCCCTCAGTTTCCAGGCAACGCACACCCTTCAGATGCAAAGATCTCAGTTTCCAGGAGCCGAAGTGCCACCAAAGGGAGCTCTGCTCTGTGCTGTTTCCAAGCCRCGCTGCTCCCCTCCAGCTACACCAGCAAGGGAGATCTGGGGGGCAGGGAGCTCCTACACGGTGTCCACAGCCGCACAAAGAAAAACTGTTCAACAGCTTCAGGCTAAAATTTGACCTACATTAAAAAGTCATTCTTGGTGATTGATAAGCCTTGTTACAGAATAAAGGCATAAATGAAATCTTAAAAAAGAGCTGTAAAAATATCCCACTGATAATGGAGACGGTGGTTCTCAAGTTTAGAGTATTTGTTCAACTGGATAAATGGGACATGGTCATGCTCACCYGAGCAGCACCAGGAATGCCAGGATTTGTTTAATGGAGGAAGCTGAAATTTGAATCACCCACAACCCCAGACAGGATTGACTGATTTATTTAAGAGGATAAATGGCTTTTCTCCCTGTGCTGTCCTCTCTAGCATTTCAACATGCTTTTAACCACCTCTCTGCCAGTTGCCTTAAAGTATTTAGAGTCAGGCACCTATATTTCTATGATCGGGARCCAAGGGGGCCTGCAAAACACCCACTGATCCATCCTTGCCAAAACCCAAATGAGATCTACACGGTGAGCAGAGCACGGCCACATGTCTGCAATYGCACTGCCACAAGCACCTCACTAGAACCAAGACCATTATTTGATAGAAATTTGTCTTTCAATGGACAATGCACTTTCATAGAGAGCTTCTCTTCCTCTTGTTAACCTAAAACTGATGAAAATAATACCATAAATCTCCTTCTTACAACTGTTTCTTAAATGGTCTGTGAATTGTCTTTCTAAATCCTTTCTTACATTTGTTCTTGTTCCTATCTTCTATCTCAGCAGAAGGATCAGCAAAGAATAATACTGCATATAAAGAACGCCATAAATACCTACCTTCTATTTTCTTTATCTGTATCAAAGAAACATTGATCTATTGAGCTTTTTCAAGACTGGTATTGATCTAGACTTTCACCTTGGTCAATACATCACAAATGTATTTAGTCAGATTAACGCCAAAAGTCGGTACCTGCTTATCACTAAAATTTGAATGTCTCTCATCTTAGTATCACCTGCCACAGCCAYCCTGAATGCCACAGCATCCTCAGCCTCTCTCCGGCAAGTCCAGTTAAATGATTTCACACTTACAAAGCTTTATTATAGATCTTCCTAAGCTTGCTACRGCAGCAGCATTAAGGGTTCTCCATCGGGGAATATGGTCTCCTGCACTGGGTTTCTCACTGGCAATTCAGTTCCTCCCTCGCCCTCTCTCATAGTTGGCTGGTGGCATATCATTACAGCCAGAAAAAGCTGCTTATGYTGCCATTTCTTGTTGTTTAATGCAATGGCACAACTCCGTTAGTGACCATCTCACCAGGAACATGTTAGCAGCTTTGCAGCCTTCCTCTTGTCCCCTCGCACCATTAGTCTGAAGGCCAGGTCAAGTGCTCTCTTTTCTATCTTCTCTCACTGCTGTTATTTGTCCCTTTGCATAGCAAAAACATTTGTGACAGAAATTAGATATACAATTTGCTCCCAATTGTTCATGAAAAATCAGCTWTGACATGGAGCTCTACAGTCAGCCCATCAATTGTGAAAGATGGTGGGGTTTAATTTGGTTTCTTCTCCRGCCATGGAGACAGCATCATTTGTCCTCTAATGATAGTGGAGCCTTTTGTACACTGGAGATTTAAATAATTCAACTTTGCTCAAGCCTGCCCGGAGAACGAGGTGGAAAAGAACAGTTGGGGAAAGTGAATGCACCRTTGCGGGCTGGGAGAGGCAAAGAAAGAGGAGAGGGATTGGTCTAGCCAACCGCCTTGCTGATCTAGCTGCAGCAAGGGCAAGAGTTGCTCTCTGCCTTAATCCAAAGGGAGGGAAGGAGAGCTTACACATGGACAGCCCAGAGCAAAGGGGAGGCTCCCTAAAGAAAAGATATAAGGAAGCGACAAATATCAAGGAGCCCTTCATCCGACATATCTTGCAAGCACTGATTCTCCTGCACATGATTTTTCATCCAGACCATCGTGTTTATCATTCCTTATTCAGSTTCTCCATAATATTCATAATGTTATAGACCTCTGTTATATCACTCTCGTTCATCTCTTTTCCATGGTAAGACTTCTGGCCAGTTTATTCTCTCCTCATAATCTAGCTGATCCATAATATTGAACTTTTACATTATACCTCTGCTGTGGCAGAAAATTTGAGTAGGGAAAATGCAGCCGGATTTGGAGATGAGAAAGACCATCTGGAATTATCTGGCTAATTATATGTGTCTCCTGTGAAAGCTTTTCTGATATTTTCTTGTCCTTAATTAGGACAAAAGCTAAACTCATAAACTTGCATAAATGAAAAATGTGAAAACATTTTCCCTGAGATCACTACAAAGTGTTCCCTTCTTATTTCCACTTTTTTTAAAATAAGAAGCTTTTTACAACTCTCACCAGCTTAAATGTTTAAATGAAATAGTTTCATTAGATTTGATCTGAAATGCTACAATTCCTTAAACATATTTCTTGCCCAAGTCATTGAGTTGACATGATAAAAAATTTTGCTCAGAAATGTGCAGAGTTAAACAAATTGACCTAATCCTACAGGAAGATTCAGCTTCAGCAAATCCCTGTTTTCGAAAGGAAAAAATTGCTTCACCAAAAATTTCAGACTGAACCAATATGAAGCCTTTGCTTCCATCTCTGAGATGAGCGGGAAACGAATACGGCCGCGCTTGTCACTTYGTGCCATGGCCCAGGGTACGTAACTCGGTCTGGGGCTCATGCTGAGGTCTCCCGAGCGCCACCTAATTGCRCCTCCATCCCCCAATTCCTCATTTGCGAAACCCACACAACAGTATCTCCTGGCCTCCCATCCCTCATTGGTCTTGTCTGCTCGCACCGCGAACTCTTCAGGGCAGGCAGTCCCCACTGTGTTTCGCCCAAGTCCTCGGGGCTGCCGGCCGGACCCAGCGATACTGCCATCGCCTTCCACTGCCACCGCCAGAAGAGGACCCGCGCAACAGATTTTTCCTCTTTCTCCAAGAGTTTGCAAATACAAGGGTGGGAGAAAGGAGGAGGGACCGAGCCCGAGTCCACAAAGGATCTTCTGATCCAGCTCCCCCACCGAACAGCACGGAACTAGGGATTTACCATTGTGCTCAGGCTCCGAAAAAGAAAAGGAAGAACTGCTTGCATGGCACAAGCGTCCAAAGATATCCATTCATCTGAACCGCTCCTTGCGCTGCGGTGGGTAAACACAGCTGCCAGCAAGATCTTTCGTGCTGATCAGCAGCGAGCAGATGACAGGCACAGCTATTTCCCTTAAAAAACAGAGTCGCGATGGTTATCGACAGCACGTCGCCCCAGCGCCACGGGCCCCGCGCAGGGTCGCGCTCTGCCTGGCAGCGGGTCGGTCGGGCTCGGCTCCGGCAGCAGGGGCAAAGCTGCCGCAACGCTCTCGCCTCTCGGGGCAGCGGCTTAAGTTTTCCATCRGGTGAGTCAAAGGTGGCATGTCAACTAGTAGAACAAAAAATTTTGGAGATGAATGGAAACACAACCCCCTAATGGCACCGCTCACTTTCGAGCCGGCCGGGAGCAAGGTGTCACGGCTGAGCACCCCGGGCACCCCGCGAGCTCCCCGGGCACCGCCATCTCACGAGCACTTGCTGGGGACGGGACAGCGGTGCCAAGGGGTAAGGACGACACGACGCAAGAAATGAAGGGTTGCACCGTAAAAAAAGAGGTTTTCCCTCCCCTCTAACACTCTGCCCCATTTTTCCTCTCCAGTCCCACTGCCGGTGGTACCCAAGAAAAGATGCTTTAAAGCAACTGCTTTAAAGTGCAGGTTTCCTTTGAAAAGTGACTGTGTTAACTCTGATCCAACAGCATCATTCCTCCACGGAGCTGCTCCAGTGCATGTTTGGAGACTGAGAGCTCATTCTGTTGACTAAAAATAAGCTGTGTTATTTTTTCTCATCTGGGTTCCCATATTGCTGTGGCAGAAAGTTATGGGCAAAAAGCCTGCTTAATGCCCTAAAAAAAATGGTTAACAGAATCTGCAACTGCAGAATTTTTTATGTAATTTTTTTTGGACCAGACACAGAGTTAGGAAAAATGCTAACAAAGTCCTCCTCTCCCCTGTGAACAAATCCTGCTTGAATTTCAGACTTTTTTACTCCTCAGTCAATTTGAATCAAACGCTAGGGACAGACACACTATTACTGTGGCAGCAGCTGGGGACTGGGGCTCTACTGGGTCAAGTGATGTCCAGACCCAGAGTAAAACGCTGGTTCCAGCAACAATGAAACCTCCAGCTATCGCTTATACAGAGCCAATTTTCAGATTAAAATGGCAATTTCACTTCTTTCATATATCCACTTCCTTTGTATCAATACCCTTTTGTCCTAGCYCCTAGTTACCTGCTTCATTTTAAAATAGATGTAGATATTGTCCCTCTTTTATGGAAGATTTATGAGCTCTGTAGGTTTGCTTTTACAAATATTAATATTATATAAGCTGATGGGCTCATTCAACAGCCACAGGCAAAAAAAGACTYAGTCAGCAAGTTTTCTTCTTGCTGATTTCTTTATGAGGGTCGCAGGCTGGCATTTACAAGTATATAAAACAGTTCAGCATAACAAGGAGAGCATAAACAGCACAACAGAAATCAGGATAAACAGAAAAACTCCACCCGAGCCTGTTCCATGCTTCTGCCACTTTTTGTAATAACCACGTTTCTAAAGCTTAGCCAAAAAAGAAAAAAAGTCTTTTTTCACTTGGGTGTTGCATAAACACACAGGAAAGATCCACAGCGGGCAAAGCAAGCATTAGGAACCCTGCAGGATTGCGGCCGGTTCAGCGCTGGCCCTGCCGCGGCCGGGTTTCCTCCAGCAGCCCCTTTGCTGCACGACGGTCCATGGAGCGGCACTCCTGGACGCGCTGCAACACGCGTAGGGAAACCTGCGGAATATGCAATATGCGGAGAGGATACTCGCCCAGTCCGATTTCCAAATTAGCAGGGCAGCCCAAGGCTTGCAACGAGGCATGGTTTTTTCACTCAGAAGATCCCTTTCATTAATATTCCATGAAAAGCTTTACCCAGCTGAACCTCTAGTAATTAATCAAGCTACCGGTTGTTTTTATTAATTTAAAAAAGCTCCTGTCGAGGCTGGGAGCCTAAATCTGTAACCTGGATTGTGTGTGGCTCCCGGGCAGGCAGGCAGGGCCCGGAGCGACCTTTCTCGCCGCTGCGCCAACCCGCCGTCCCCGGAGCGCGGGAACGGAAAGCGCCAGCGCCGGGCACCGCTGGGGAGGGCGGCCCGCGCCCGGCAGCAAAGCGCAGTCACCGAGGGAACGAGCTTCGTTTTTGCAGCTCACCTGGGAGCACCGGAATTTTAAGGCTTCCTTTCCTGCTGGAAGTCCCACTACGCCCTCAACAGAGTGGCGCTTTCACTTTATCGATAAGGCAATTGCGCTTGCTGGGAGAACACAYGAAGGAGAAGAGCCCTTCGGGAGAGGAACCGCTGCACACCGCAAAGCCCAAGGCAGCAGCGGGCTGCACAGCAGCACAGGCAGGATTCGCTCTGTATTAGCTGCCCTGCTATCGCTTCCTTTGATTTATTAAGTCTTCACCTTCCTAAAATTCTCAGCGCCGCAGTATTTTCACCTTGACAGTGATCCTAGAAGCCCAGGAGACGCAACAGTTTCTGATCCTCTGCGGACGTGAATACCTTGCAAAGGGAGCTTATTCTACGTGGATGGCTCCGCAGACRCTGAAGCACTAAACGGAGGCTTAGCTGAAATCAATAGGACACCAAGAGCGACAGCACAACCGGCAGCGACACGAGGTCCGAGTGCGCCCGGCAGAGCGGCTCGGCCCGGCCTCCGCCACCCAGCCGACAAGTCTGCAGCACTTCCCTTGGCGCAGCATTTATGGTATTCGCGTGAAAACACAAGTTCAATAACATTAAAAAAAACACCCTTTTCTCACTTTGTTGTCTTCCATGTAGGTTCAGACTGGCAAGAACAATGAGAAACACCAGGAAGCCCAGCAGCCTCCTTAACTCTGCCTCTCGCCACCGTCCTCGGCAAGAGCAACCTGTAAAGACCGCAGCGAGGTCTCAACCAGCATCATGGCCCTTCACGCACACRCGGGAAGAAAGTCCAAACACAGCATCCAACAAAATTAACGATCCAGATTAGTAAAATAAAGCTACAACTCAAACAGCTGGAACTAATTTCTAAATTAGACTTCACTTTATCTCCACTGAAACCATTAAGTAGGACGGAAGCTTTAAAAAATAAATAAATAAATAAATAAATAAATCACCGCCACCAAAAGCTAGATTGAAGGGAAATCACTTTTGGCCGTTTGAGTTTTTCTTCTAGTTTTAGAAGGTTTACAGTATTCAAATTTTTACAGTAATTTTCAGGAGATCAAATGACCCTAGGAACAACGCCCATTAACTAGAGCAACACATATGGTGCTGCAGGACTCCAAGGACTGCRTTCTTGCGATGCAACGGCTACGGGCCGTGCAAAGCCAATAACTTTCTTCCAAAGGTTGACATGTACCTCTCTAATGAGCTATCGCATGCACAYAATCAGCTGATTAATTCATTAGGAGAAAAACCGCAGTTTGGATTGCAACCAGGATTTTGGTTGCCTCCCCAGCTGAACTACAGGAACAGTTTCATTAGCTCATGCTGGTGGAGTTCACTTGAATCCAAACAGCTCTTTAATTCCAGCTGACGCTGCGAACAGAATTCAGGGGAGAAGTTAAAGCAACCGCTAATGATATCCTCTCCCTCCCCCTGCTCTAAATGTTCGATTAGGTCAACAACAGCAGCGTTGCAAAAGGGCACAACCTACAACTTTTAAAGACAGCGGGTCCCTTGACAAGGCTTGCAGCAGAAAAATCACATCGCTTGAGGACCTGGGCCCTGGCACATCCGGGTCAGCAAAAACCAGCAGCGAGAGCACCTCAGCTCCAGCGCCGCTCACTTGTCAGCCAGCGCCTGGACGCCAGCCTGGCCGCCCGCGAGCGTTGTCGTACGCGATCAGGTCTCGYCGGTAACCTTAAACGCTTGTTCGCAGGGTCCTGCTCGCGTTACGCTGCCTGTTCTCCTGGGGTTCAAGGAATGACACACTCCAAAGTGCAAGATGTGCGCAAAATAAGATTATCCTGATTGGGGGCAACCTTCACCCGCTCAGCGGTAGATGTTAACACAAGGYATAATCATCTCTTTGGTTAGATGGATACCGAGAACCTTTCCAGAGATGCAGAATTAATCAAGGGATGTTGTAGAAGCAGAAATTCTCTGTGGACCAAAGAAACAGCATTTTCAGCCTCTTTGAACTGAAGATCAAAGCATCAATTCCCATCCACAGACAGGAGGCAGAATAGTACAGCACAGAACAATGTTTACTGGAGCTGGTTTATGTTTCTTTCCTGAATAAGAAAAACTGACAAAAAATAAAAACAAAGTAGTTTCTTTTGTATTTTCAATATGAAAGTGTATTTTTCTCAGTGGGGATTTAATACATTGGGTTTTTTTCCATCACATCCCAAAAATTTCCATGCAAGGGCAATGAATGATGCAAAGTTTTTCTTTAATCAAAACTTCACATGACCATCAAAAAGGAGTTTCAATGGGAATAGTTTTGTTTTTTGTTTTTGTTTTTTTTTAAATCAGCCTCAGTTTTGCATAATGCTATCTGTCATGGTGAAACATCCTTTGTCACCAATTAGTTATTTAAAAAAAGAAAAGAAGAAAGTTCTGGCATATAATAGTCTACTGAACTACAGTGGGATTTTAGGTAAATGACCGAATTAGCATTCTTTCATCTCGCTAGAAAAACAGTTCGAAACCAGGTAACCTGTTGCTGCACATGACTTTGAAAATAGCCCTGTGCCTCTCGCACAGGGTGCAGCTGGAGCCGCGTCTGCCACGGGCGCAGACAGCCCTCCCTCGGCAGCAGCGTGTCTAGGTGACAGATGCCACCGGCCAGATGCTTTCTGCTCTTCTGCTTTCTTGCCTAAGGAGGCTACGGAAGTTGGGTTGCGGTTTCGCTCCCAAGGCAGGAGATCCCACTGGCGTCAGCCAGGTAGAGCCCGAGGGCCACGTTGTCCCTGCCGCGGCCAAGACGGGGTTGGGGAGCAACAACCTGCCACCCAGCAGCTCCCCGAAGTGCCCGAGAGAGGCCAGCCTGCGGCATGGGAAAGGACGGGTTAGCTCGGGGGAAAGCTAAACGGCAAACGCCAGGTTTCATCTTTGATTCCCCCAAATGCTGAGAGCTGTTTATGAGAAAGGAAAGTGTTCATGCTCTCACTAAAAATAAAGATGTGATAAATTCTAGYGCTCTGGTGGCCTCAGCGGCCAATAACACCACCGGGGGGATTTAAACACCACCAATATTGTGTTTTATTGAGTCGCACAATAAGTAACTACCATTGCAACTTCTGGTAGGTAAGTACTAGCAGCAGAGTTTGGACCTGCTTTAAAAAAACGCCTTTGAGCACCTGCACCGCTGGCACCAGGGCTGAGCCCCAGCATCACGTTTGTAGTGGAGCGCAGTGATTTTTATATTAGTTGATGGGATCACTTGAGCTCCACCCACAAGACAGACCAGAGCACGTCGAACGACATACGCCAGGTAAGAAAGCAGGGGGCCGAGCAGGGCAGAGGAGGAGACCAAACCCCAGCAGCGGTCGCTGTGAGRGGGAGCACCTGGAAATGCCGAGACATATCCCACGCTGATCTGGCAGCGGCTGCTGGTGCTGAGCTGCCGCTGCACTCACGGCTCACATAATGCCCCGGGAAAGGTGCTTCCCTTGGACGCCCCTTCTCCACCGCATGCRGGAGCTGGCGGCAGCACCCAGAGCCRRCAAGCAGCCTCCCAGCGCACCTCTTCCCCAGCGGCACCAGCCGCCGAGGCAGCGCGTCCCAGCTCGCCTGTGAGCAACATCGTATTGGCATCTCCCATCAGATCCAGTACAAAAGGGTTAAWTTAAATGACACTGGGTATAGCTCCTGCATTTGTAAATTAAGAGAACTTTCCTTCCACATGTAATCGAGGGAAAAAAACTTTCCCTGATAAATTCAGAAGTGAGGTTGCCCCGTTTTCCCTGCAGTCACATCACCTCTATATGAAGAAACATTAAGACCAAGACTTGGCAAATTCAGGGTCTTACGGGCATGGCACAGGACAMGGGCATGTTCATGGTTCCCTGGTTCTCAGGATGATTTTGCACCAGACTTGGTGGAGTTTGAAGCAGCCTGGGGGCTGCTGTGAACAGAGCCAGCTGGAAAATGTTCCTCAGGAAACATCTGCTAAAGCAACACAGCGGGAACAGGGAGCGCTTCAATCCCTCCCCTCCCTGCGCTCCGCCGCCTCGGCTCACCACTGCCTGCGGAGGGTTGGCAGGAGGGCAGATGCTCTCCCGTCCCGCGGGGACCCCCTCCAGCAGGAACATCTTGTGCTGGGAGTCTCCATCTCTTGGTCTCTCCCGGCGCCGGGCTCTGCGGGACGCCGGCCCCGCGCGYGGGGGACAGCAGGCAGCCGATCCATGTGGCAGGTCTTGCTCCGTGCTCTGGCAGAGCCACTCTCCAGAGGTTCAGTTTGTCTCAGCAAACAGATGTTTGGACATATAATTAAAATCTCCAATCCTCCTGGGTATTCAGTGGGCTGTAGACATCACCAAAGCAGACTTTACGGATAACTTCCAAAYACTTTCTGTCTTCCAGCTGGGTTGGGATCAAGATGAGCACAGAAATGACAGAATATTTTTAAAGAAACACTAATTGCTCTTTACCAAACCGTGAATACAAGGCAAGGCTCTCATATGGGGTGACTTTAGAGGTCCTGTTTTCCSTTAATGAGTCTGCCATCTCATTGGACCCGAACAACACATTTATTCACAGTACATAGGGAAAGCCAATGATGCATTGAGAAAACAATGGTGTTAATCTGTATTCTCTCCYGGTCTCACCAAGATGAGCTCCTAGTCTTTCGGTTTCAGTCATTAAACAAACCACATCTGGTAGCTAACTGAACAGACTGTTATACATCAAAACAAATCTCTCGCTAACTCCATTTACTGGCTCTTCTGTTAGGACAGCATCTCCTCCAGGATGGAGTCCAGGCTCGACTCCCTCTCCGCAGCAGAGCCAGTAATGGGGGAGTCTGCCTTGGCCTGTGCACGTCCTCACTCCCTGCTCAGCCTCCATCCCAGGCTTCAGAGCTGGACCTCCAGCATGACTTAACTGTTTCCCCACTTAGAGGTGCCGACAGAATTTTAGCTTGATAAATCAGCTCAGCTGTACGTCCTTCCTCCACTCATTAGTTGCCAGGCCAGCGGCTTCCCTCCTGCCCTTTGTAGCATTAGGTTTCCCTCCAGCTAGATGCGCTAGGTTTGAAGATAACCTCAGGACATGGACTGCTTGTTTAAATATGCTCACAGTATAGCTCAATTTTCCTTTCAAGAGATGGCAGAAATCCTGTAGCCCTCTACAGACTGGAGATCCAAAAGCTCCTACACCGTGTTCTGTGCTCGCGTCTGATCCGAGGACCGTTAACAACAGCCGCAGTCCTTATGTTTACTTCAGCAGCCTTCAGCGCAGGCCTTGGTTGCACCTTCCCATTTAGTTTTAAGCAATAAAAAAATATTGTGACATTAAAGAGTCAATAAATCAGAAGCTTTGTTGAGGTGTGAAATAGAGCATCCATTTGYGGGAGGATTAAGTCCACTTATGCCTCTTGTCCCTGGGTCCATGCAACTACGCTAAAAATACATTTGCTACCTGGTTGGCTTTGCTGCTTCCCACAATCTCTTTAAAACAGAAATATTACAATGAGCTATTCGTCTTGACAGGCTTTTTCTATTAGCTGTGCAAGTGTCTTGAACAATTATTGATGCTGTGAGCAACCAGTGAGCAGAAAAAAAGGAGTCTTCTGTTTATGAACAAGGCTATTAAATYAAAAGGAAGAAATAATATCACAATTCTCAGGTGACCAGCCCTAAGGTGAAAAAATAAGCAGCAGGAACCCTTCAGAAGTACTTCATCAGCAACCTACAGGCTGTACAAGCTGGAAAAAATTACCCACTGAACAACCACAGATTAAAAAAAAAAACCTTGAATCACAATGAAGTGTTGGACAATTTACAAAACGTGACAAAAAAATTTTAATTATTAAAACAAACTAACAGCAATGAATAATTTAACTTGCTCTCACTAGTCCAGGTCACTTTCCTGTGGCTACCAGGAAGACTCTGCTCTCAGTGGGAACTTGTTTTAATCATGACCTGTGACTAAAGCCGTTTTGCAGAAAGCAACCGGAACAAAGCAAAAACAAAACAAAAACACAGATGACACTTTTCCCCTGAGTGATTAAAACCCTGCAGTACATGACTTAGGGAAACTAGCTGAACCATGCAATGCAAAACTTGCTTTTACCAGCACTTCCTYCATTTCCCCCCAATTGCTAATTCCGATAATAATAAATACGCACCTATGTACACACTGTTACCTCTGCAAGCTTTACAAGCTGCATCAGATTATGCAGCACCACTTATGGATGTACCAGACCGCTGCCGCTGGGCAAAGAGCAGGAACCAGCTCCCAGGCAACAGCAGAGCAAGACCGAGAGGCAAGGACATCCGCACCAGCCCCCTGCCCTTACCGTGAGGACCCATGGGTGCTTCCCAGCGATGCACAGCTGAAACCCATCACCACTGCCCTGCTCTGCCCCAAGGAGCACAAGGGTTCACACCTGCAGCCTCACTGCAACTAAGGACTTGCTGACAGCGGAGTTTTTGCACGATTTTAGCCAACCCTAATAGCTAGAAAGGCATGGAGAGGGTGTGATGTGCGCTGGGGCAGGGGCTGCCCCGTGCACGCTTGGTTGCCCTGCACCATGACGGCTGCCGGCTCTTGCTCGCGCACCACRCGGCATGACACGGAGTGCTGCAGAGACGCGTCCCTCCTTCTCCGTGGCAGCTGACGGGAGCTGCACGAGGGTCTGAGAGCCCAGGCTGCCCGGCGGGACGGACGCCCGCCACCCCACGGGGCTGCGTGGAGGGATGGTAGTGCCCTGCGCGTTGCTCTTTGCAGGTGTTTGCAAAGCRCAGGACCCTCACACAGCACTTACCGGTCCCCTTTTCTACCAGTGGAGAAACTGAGGCATGGACAGCAAAGCAGAGTGGTCGCTGGGTTACCAACAGCAGCAAATAACTGTGCTTTGCAGACACGGTTCTGGGGGTTTTTACTCCTATTCTCACATTATCCATCCCTGAATCCAGCCGCACAGYGTGGGAATCCCGCTGATCAAAGGACTGGCTTCTAGCTCATGCCCAGCTACCTCCGAGGAAAGAAATAGCACCCAAACCCCATCCCACTTCTGGTAACGAGACCTTCTCTCTCTAACGGTCTATCTCATCTCCGGTGCCCCCAAAGAAGTTTCTTTTCATTACCCTGCCCGTTCTCRGCCTCTCCACAGCACTGACCCCGCGGCGGCTCCGGAAACACCCCTCGCAGGTCACGCCAGCTTTGGAGTGCTTCAGAGCCAGGGGCTGGACAGTTTGATCCAAACCCAAACCCGGCTGAAATGTCACCGCTGATGTCCCCATTTTGCAAATCTCCCAGTTTCCCCAGCCCAGCGTGTCTGTAGGAAAGCTTAGGAAGGCATTTATCAGAGGGAAAGGGAAAACGCTGACCGAGGCCGTGTGCTGCACAAAGAACGGGCCGGGTCCGAGCGAGCGCCCTGAAGGCCCGGGTGCTGCAGGCTGTTCGGAAGCATCTCCGCACTCGGCCTTTCCACGAGCGAGGCTGAAGGCAGCGCTATCGGCTTCTTACATTCACCTTCCTGGCGCAGAGTGGCAAAGCGCGACGCCGGGGACAAGTGACCCTAACTCTGCGCGGCGGCCCCCAAGACTGCGGCTTGCCACGCAGAGGGCAGGCTGGGCGCGGGGGCGAGCGAGCGGCGCGCGCAAACAGCGATGTCCCTCGTGAGGGCTCCTGGTCCCCGCTCCGAGCGGAAGCAGCCAGAAATCTGTGAGCCGTCTGCGGTGACTAATGGCATTAGCGGGGGCAGAGTGTCAGTCATTCGGTAAAAGGCAATGGTTTATGCACAGTCCGCCCTAGGCTGCACATAATAAATAATATTTAGGTGGCTTTTAATGTTCCCTAGAAGAACACAGGTACAAAATATTGTTGTTGTGACTCATGTCTATTTGAATGGGCAGGGGAATCGGTATCCGTGCCCTGAAGGACTACCTGTCCTTACGTACCCGTAAGCAGCTTCCCAGAACTGCTTTTTGAGGCCGTTCCCCCAAGAACCGCTCGTCTCAGGGATACGCTCAGCCCAGGGGCTTTCTGAGCTGGAAAAGCCGCCTGCCCCAGCGCAGCCCCAGGCTGGGCCGCCCCGAAAGCCCCCATTTTCTGCCCAGGGCTTCCCACCCGCATCCCGTCCTCTGCGCTTGCCGCGAGGGGCCAGCGAACAGCAGCTGCACCTTGTCGCTGGGCTGCCGATCTCCTCGCTCTGCGCAGACCTGCACTGCTTCTCGCATCGACTCGGGGCAGGGGCGGGCAGCAGCAATCAGCAGCCGTTACGCAAGGACAAGCTTCTTCCCGACACGACGGCAATCTGTGCAATCACGGATTTACACGAAGCCTTGGATACAAGTCTGATCTAAATTACAACAGGGTCTCTTCGCTCACTGCCATCCCGGTCACACCGATTTGCAAATTAAAGCCAGAGCCTGTGATTTTGCACATCACGAGACGTGCCGGGCTGGTGATGAACGAGCGCGCTCTCCCCCACCACTCTCCAGTCTGCATCTTTGCACGTCCCCTTCCCAGCACGGCTGGAAATCGGAGCATTTATGCACAAAGACCATCTCTCCCCCACTGCGTGGCAAATGATGAAATAAAAAGATTATAAAACTTACATATTTGAAAAGGCTCTAATGGGAAAATATCCCCAATCTGCTGTGGCCTCTTTACGGTGTTGATACAGGCTGACGCAGCTGGAGGCATCCTTCACCTTTCTACACGTAAACAGCCACACTTTATATACCTATTAGATATATTTGCAGTGGCAGACAGATGTTGAGATTAAGGGGTTTCAGCTTCCCAGCCAAGCACCCCATATTGAGACCACGCTAAAAAGATCTAATCTGATCATTTCCACGAGCACAGGTTTTTTTAACCCTCGGCCACAATTCCTTTCACTCTCGGCCTGTTCTTCTTCTCGCACCTACAGCCCCTATAGCAGAAGCAATAAAAGGAGATGGACGTTTTTATCTTGTCCGATCTTTCACTAGAAGTACGCTTCCCCTCCACAAGGCCTGTGGATGTCAGTGGCTACCGCAGGACGGGGCTGATGACTCCCATTACGGCCGGCCGGTTTTCTGTGCTATTCCACTGCCGGAGATTTATGTGGAAATTTACCCCACAGTCCCTTGCCTGAGACCTATTATGTCGGGAGATACACAGGCTAACTTTTGATACAAATCAAACTCATTAAGTGGAGAGGTCTTTCGCATTCCTACGTAAACAGAATGTGAAATGCAGGGAAACTCTTGGAACAGACCATCCTGCACAGCGGAGCAGAAAATCCATCTGGTAAATTGGATACATTTAATCACACCAGGTTTGTTTTCCTTTCTTTTTTTTTTTTAAGGCCCATATATTTTGACTCCTTCAGCTTCCTGACACAAGCTCTGTCAACGCACTTGATTGAAAATGTCAAAGTGACCATCTGCATCATGTCACGAGCACAGTCACTTTCCTTGCAGCACCGGGACGGCTCTTCATCAGGAGCAGAAGCATGCCGCGGCACGCCGAGCGGGCAGCCAGGCTCTTCGGCCACATAGATCAAGCACCATTTGTTAACTATACGGGAGCCAACTGTCCAGGCCTGCTGTCTCCTGCCCTAAATACCAAGAGAGCGATCTCGTCTCCTGCTGAACCACGTGGAACCAGGTAATCAGAGTCATCCTGCAACTGCGGAGCGAGGCTGTCGGTGCTGCCAGTTGGACTAGAGTAACTGCCCACGGCTTGCCAACACATCCACTCCCAAAGCTCGCGCTGTTGAACACCCCAGATGCTAGCTGCACGCGTTCCCCTGGAGGAGGAGAAGTCGTGCGCAGCGAAGTCTGCGGCACCCTGGTACTCAGGGCCTCCGAGCAGCGGTGCTGAGATCCACGCTGCTATGGAGAAAGGCCAACAAAACCTACCAGAAAGGCTGAAGATTAACTACAGGACAAGAGTGTCCTGGAGGGAATAAAGCAAAGCACCAGGGCCAGGTACTACTGACTACTTCACTTAGACGTTGCCTTGACCATGCAACAAGCTTGCTCCGAATTGCAGGTGAAGACTTTCTTTTCAGTAATGAGCACAGCAAAGCCTTACTCTTCCTTATCATCGTTAAATTCCTCCTGCTTTGCTTGGGAAAGGAAAAACACTGCTGTGCTCAAACTGCAGGTAGCACGGGAGAGCTATAAAAATATTAGTAAATAAGCGTTATTCCCTCTTGAGCAAAGGGAATAGGACAATTTGACCTCTCTGGATACCCACAACCTTCTACAAATTCAAGGTTTGCCTTTCAGAAGATGTTTTGGGGTACATCTAGCCTGCAGACCGTAAATGTAGCATAGAGAGATTTCAGACAGCTTCAAGCAGGCTAGGTACTGAGAGCTGCCTACCCATGAGAGCAAACCAGCTTTGTTTTGTTCAGGTTTTTTTCTACACGGTGCCGTAGCCATCAGTGTAGACATTATCCTTTATTCTCTTCCATCGCGAAGATGCAGACATCTCAGTGCAAACCAATCTGCTGTTGTGCAATTAACCCACTTTAGCAGACAGCTGTCCCCAAGCAAAACAACCACCGCGAAGGTAAGACACAGACCCTTCTTCAAAGGGATGTGGCTTTCAAAGCATAATTAGGACAATTTCAATGATCAAGCTATTAAGTCGAGTCAATTTTATTCTTTGTGAAATAACCAAAGGAATCAAAATGTAAAATCCTAAATTAATGCAAATTTAAGCTTTCACATTGATTGCCCAGCACATATTTCTTTAATTGCTTAATCTAGAGGCACGAAAATTAATGTTCTTACAGCAACTGAGTACAAATAATAATCCTCAATGCATTTCAGTAGGTGATAGCATCTTCGGGTCCTAAGCGAGACTGTTATCCCGCAGTGGTACGCACACGCCACACGCACACAGTCGGAGCCAGTCCTTCCCCCAGAGACATCACTCCGTGCTGACCAGAGACACAGCACAAAGGAGGGGAAACGGGAAGGAGGAAGGGTGGGCTCGAGGTCACACYGCCGGGAGCACAGATGTCCCCAGAGTCCTGGGCAGACGCCCTCGCCGCTGACCCTCAATGCCTCTCAGTAATTATTCATAGCGACGCTATGCATTATGCATTATCGTCTAGTCTGTTTTCCTGGTTAAAGCCTCAGGTTAATAACAAAACAATGTTTATGTTGCAAATACATCCCCAAAGATAAAAAAAAAGAGCCAGATTTCAACCGATGGAACATTGCTATCGAGACGCTGGAGCAGCTATGCTGTCAGCTGGATCAGCGCCAGCGCGCGCAGGGCCATAATGGTTAACRAACCCCTGACAGCCTTTGTTTTGCTTGCTTTTTTGTATTTAATGTCATCATTTATAAGTCCCTCAGGAAAAGCARTGGGTTTGCGTGAGAGAGTGTCCTGTAAATTTTTAGAAGGAAACCAGGTTTGCATGGGTAAGCTGTGAACAGGGATGCATGTGAATGGCTGGGTTTAATTAGGTTATGTCAGAGCTGGCTGCGCAGAAGAGGAGGAGGATTTAGCAAAAAGGCTTTCCTTTCCCCTTCTTTCTCTCTCTTTTTCAAAAGAGTACATTTGGTACCTTTTCCTTCTCTGTCCTGCTTTGCAAAGGAGCKGTTGGAGGGGCTCAGTGACCACTACCTGGCTCGGTGGGGAGCCACCGGCRGAGAAACCGAGGCACACAGGAACCACCAAAATAGTTCAACCATGCTGAAACGGAGGGTCCTCACAATGGGGTTTTCCTCTCTAGATCTTCCAGGTCTACAGAGAGAACGTCAGACCTGTGAGGTCTTGTTCCAAACCAAAAAAACGGAGTTTTGCAATTTGTCTGAAAGGAAGCACCGCTTTCCACCCAGCCTGGCTTCCTGCCAGCGGTTTGCTTCTCTCTGCTCCGTCGCGCCCCGCCGCCGGGCCGTGGGGCAGCCGGGCCACCCCAGCGCTGCTYGGCCCCGCGCTGCGCCCCGACACGCGGCGCCCCTCGCCGGCCCGACAGCCGGGGCAGCTTGACGAATCGCTCCCCGAAACACGCGCGCGTGCTGCTGGCAAACCGAGGCTGCAGGCGGGGGAGAAGTCAACCGGGTGCTGCCGCTGCCGGCACCCAGGCGCCTTCCGTCCGCCTGGAGCGTGGGAAGACGAGGCGACCCCGGAAAGCCTTCCCCACACGCCGCCCCCGCGCAGCGGGCGGCCGCCGGGGTGGCATGCGCCGGGCCGCTCGCGCACCGAGGCCGTCACAGGACAACGTGGCGCGCGATGCCGGGCGGTGTGGGGGAAACTGCCCCGACGCCTGTTTTGCGGTACCAGGGCGCCGCTAGGTAAGAGCGCGCTTCGGCTGCAGCTGATCGAGCGGCTCTCACGTCTCCGTAGTGAGGGAGCAAAGCTAGTTCCTGTGGATGTAATCCTCCCTCTCCCAACCCCTGGTACTTCCCTCGGCCCAGCATCCCGGCTCCGGCGGCCCCGGCTCCTGCCCGCCACCCCGCGGTCCCTCCGGGGCCGCCCGCGCCAGCCTTGCCCACGTTGCTCCCGGCTTTCATCTTGCAGCCGATGCTTCTCGTTTCCTTCCCGCTACTTCATCCGCCGGCACGGGGAGGGGAAGGAGCCCGGCAGCGCGGCTGGGAACAGATGGCGGCGCCGGGTAGGAGACCGCCGCTCTCCTCTCAAGGTTAACGAGCGGGTGGCAAGCTTTAGGTTGGAATTACGCATCCCTCCGTGACTTTCCTGGTTTTGCCGGGTATCGCCCTGCCCGCCAGCCCCCACGGCGCTACGGGAACAGGAGGGAAAGGGCATGTGACAGTGCCACCAAGAGCAAACGAATTTATGGTGATCCGCCGTGCTACGAGCGAKGCAGAGCGGGAGCCCGGCCCTTAAACGTGGTAGGTGCCTGGCAGGACGAGCGWCGCGCGCTGTCACAACGAAACGCAGGCGATGCGTGGCTCCCCTTCCCCTGCTCTGAAGATCAAAAATAAAAAGTACATCTACTCTTTGGCTTCTCTTTTCCCTTCCGGATGGTTGCGCAGAGGCCCAACCGCCGGTCAAGAGGAGCAGACCAAAACAAGCACGGGAAAAGGAGCGACCCCGTGTGCCCCGCGCAGAGCCCCCCGAGGCGAGACTCGCGGGTCCTCGGCGGGTCGCGGGCGGGACGGCCGAGCCCTGCCAGCTTTTGGGCTGCCTCGGGAGGCCCCCGGCGCCCAGCGGGGCCAGGAGGAGGCAGCTCGGCCCCTGCTCCCGGCTCCAAGCTGCCTTGCGGTGTCCGCGCGTGCTCATCTTTTCCCTTTAAATCGCATCGCCAAACACAGCATATGTGAGGGCTTAACGCTCGCAAATGAAGCCAGCTGGACAACCCYGGAGAATTAAAACCTCTAATTAGGCTAGTGCTTGTGGCAGGAGTACAAATCTCATAATATTCCTCATCCCTTGCTCCCTGGGAGGACTCTACCCAGGGCAGGAGGGACCGTCAGCGTCACGGCCCACGCGGCGCCCAGCCCCTCCGGCCAGCTTCAGTGGCAGCGGAGGAGATTGTTTTAGATAGGGGGAATCCGACTTTCACCCTCTGTAAAGGGTGGCTCACCCTCCGAGATCTGGAGCAAGACTAAAATTACCCCCCGTTGGCCAGAAAACAGCCATCAGAGTCATCTTCTCTGCAGTAGAGATGGGCTGGCTTTAAGCAGACAACCTAGAGAGGAGAGGCTTTATGCAACCTGGGCCAGTCTTAGTCATCTGGGCACTTAATTTTGATATATGTCTCTTCTTGCTTTAATAAAGACCTCACTCGGCTTTGGACAATTTATCCATCAAACTGAGCTTTCAAAACAATAAAAGAAGATGTCCAAAGTCCATCTTGTAGGCAAGGGAAGATATCTTGCAGGCAGGACTCCCTGCAAGTTAGGACAGCATTGTTATGTATATATGCTGTGAATTAATGCCTTTTCACTAAGCTAGCGAGACTTGAATCTTTTCCAGCCTGTAGCCCCATGGTTTTACTAAATAGCAAGTACTGACTTTTAAAAAGGCCAGGATAACTTTATGACCATCAGGAGTATTTCAAGCTATGCAAACCCAGATAAAGGAGGAAAAAGAAAGAAATCAAATCCGTTCATATATATCAGGCCTTAATTACTGACTGACAACAGCCAGGAAGGAATTTTTTCTTTCAGAAGCAGCATTTCATAAACTGTTAGATATGCAGCTGGCAGAGAGAAGGAAGCACTTTTGCCCTTCCCTGGAGGCAGCAGAGCCAAGGAGGGACTCGGAGCCRGAGCAGCAAGAGCCAAGCTCTCACCTGCTGCAGCATCACCGGGACCCTGCCTGGCCCCTTGTCCCTTGAAGTCCTGCCAAACCCCAATTGATTTTATCAGCGCCAGGTGAAGCATGTAGCGTACAGGATAGCTAAGGGCATGCTCTGCTTGCCAGGTATTCCTTTAATTCCTGCCTTAATTAGGAGGAACATTGCTAATGGACTCCTTGAGGACCCTGGAAGACTCTTGCGCCGTGCCAGTCTGACACCATGATCGCTGGCAGGCTCCAGTCAGAGTCGTAAATTGTACGAGTCCAACTGCACGTTGAGGAAAGGAGACCGTTTCTCTCTTCAGGGTGCCCAAACAAAGAGAGGTCCATAGGGAAAGCAAGCAGGTCCAGGGCTTACCCYACCTGCCCTTGCTGGCCTAGGAGCTCTTGCTCCCCCACAAACATGGGGGCTTTAGGACACAACAAAGTTAGGGACTGCATAACACAAGTGAGACCACTCATCTCAGGACTGTTAGATTTTTTTGGCCTTTGTTTCCTCTGTAATAGCTGTCTTCAACTATTGGCATACTTAGATATTAGGTTTCTATTTAGGTCTCTCTCGGACACTCAGCCCCAAGTATCAGCGAAGATGTGAGAGATGCACTCTTCTCCTGTCTGAAACCATCCCCGTCAAAAAAYGCCTCGCTCCTGAATGCCTCCCTGCTACCAGAGCTCTAGGAAAGGGGGCAGAAAACGTGACTTAAAAACATGCAGGAGAAAGCTGCAGCCATCTCAGAAAGAAAATAAATCACTAATTAATACAGTGGAGAGGTTAAAGAAGCAAACAGGATCCAAAGTATATTAGATTAATTGAGCTTCCTGAAAAGGTTGGGATAAGCTCCCTCTCGTCGCATTCCTGGAATACTGTATCCCCACGATTTATAGCCCAGGGCTGCCAGAGACCTGGTCTCCAGCGGCAGAGCCCATACGAGTACTCGGAGAGCTGTATTTAAGGACCCCATGCTGGAAGCAGCTCTTTATTCATTACCCCAGAAGTGCAGATAAAGAGGAAGTTCCTGTAGCAGTGAGGACGGCAAAAGTTAAAAGATTGTATTTTTCTCTCAATTACATGGCTATAAACGGACTTCCTCTGGAGGGCCAGCACAGAGCGCAATCTGGCACCTCCACTACGGCAAAATCTTATCTAATTTTGCTCTTCCCAAACTAATCTAACAGCACTGTCAAAAATAACAAGTTTGCTCCTGTGTGTTTGAAGGCTTTCCTAGCAGTCAAGCAGCAACACTTTCCTGCTGGATCCTGATTAGAGCAATTATGGCAAAGGCATTTCTTCTGGGACCCTGACTCAGCACAGCCTTCTCTCGGCAAGTGGAATAAAGGAGGMGGTATGTACGTCAGGCAGGATTTATCGGCCCAGAGAGAGAGTGCCAGCCACTAGCACGTTATATTTCTTGCTGCCCATTCATCAGATTGGTGCAGCTCTGATCCCAGGCCTAGCCCAGGCTCCTGGACTGGGAAGTTAAGATATTGCACCTGAGTCTCTATTCATCCAGTTGAGTTGCCTGGATAAATACATCTGCCGTTTGTACTCCTGGCCAGGAAGGAGGTTCACTGCTAGACCCACAGTTGTTTTCATTTTTAAGTGTAATTAAACAGGAGATGCTGGGAAGGTGCAGCAAGCGTCCTTGCTTCAAGGTGGTGTGCACCTCCAGCTCGCCGAGATCTGCTGATCCTGGCAACTCCTGTGTTCTCGTTTCAAAGCTACCTCAGTTCTTAATTTGTCATTTTATGGTAGGGCAGATCCTGGGAGAAACATGGCATGYGAAGCGAGCGTGAAATCTCAGCGCCTCTGACAGCAGGGGCAAAACTCCCACGGTTCRAAAGGACCCAGTATTTCCCCCCCAGAACTGAACACCCTTATCTCCACTTGACCCCACCCAGAGAGGTCTGAGAAGTTGCTTTTTCTTCCTCAATTCTCCTTCCCTCCAGCAAGACCTAGCCTAAAACACAGCCAGTATMTGCACATGGAGGGAGTATAAACATGTCATCTAAAGACATCTGCTGATAAATGGATGGAGAGGGAGGAACAGAAGAAAATACATTCAGATTGCTCTGACACAATTTAATCTGACTAAAAGCCGTGACCACAAAGCAAGAAGCAACCAGATGCCTACAGTAACAGCAGCCCACCAGCTCAGCGGGGCCTATTTTAATGGACTTTTTGTTCACTTCATGTATAAGTTACTATATTGCGAGCAGCTGCGTTTTACTGCAGAGAGCATTTAAGTAGCTTCGAGGCTCTCAGAGCGCAAGTGACGGATCAGGCGACTTCAGGACCAGTTCGGCTGGGCATTACTGTGGGAAGGCTCCATAAGGCAACCTCTCCAAGCCCTGGCATGTGCCAAAAGGCAGCGTGCGAGGAAGATGATTGAACAGGCAGAGAGGGGGAGAAGAAAGCTTTGCGCACACTGATAAGGAGCATCACAGGCTGCTTGATAACAGCAGACAGGYGTCAGCAGAGAAACCCCAACACAGATAGGCCTAAATAGAAAACTGCAAGAGAAGGCTACACTGCAGAGATTTCTAAAGCGAGCGCAGGTTAAAAAGGGAAACGATACTGTGAAAAATCTGACCTTCAAGAAGAAACATGGAGGGCCGCATACTCAGGAGCTCGGCCYGCCTGACAAGAGCCAGCGCACCCCGAGGAGCATCCCACAGGTCTGCACACCGTGGCAAGCAATGACACCTCGGTCCTACCCCCACCGTGTCTCAGGCAGCTGGTCGCTTGAGGCAAGGTCCCCGRGACACCGCCTCTGCACCACAGTCACCTTCTTCACTAGAGCTTGTCCTCCTGGTGGCATCCAAAGCATCTGACATAAACTTTCGTCATGTTGGGCAACCTGACACCAAAGGTTTTCCAACAATAAATACATCAACAGGGAGAAAAACAGGTGCCCTTCCTATTAGGAGAAAGCAAGCAAGCTCTTTGGATAGGAAAGCTTTAGAGGAACAAATATAAGCACAGCAAATACAAGAYGTGCTTGACTTGGACAGCAAGAAAAACCATCTCGGCACGTTGCTTCGTGCTCTCTTTGCTGCTCCAGGGCTATACTTGCCCTTTGCTCGCAGCACTGACCGCCGTGCAGAGCAGACAGACGCGAGCTGGACATCTCCTGGCCGGCGTAACAAGCCCTGGTCGCGGCAGGAAAATCAGCGTGTGCTATTTTGTGCCTGCRGTGGCACAGCCACCCAGAGACCAGACACAGTCAAATGCCCCTCTCCAGAAAGATGCCTGGATGGGGACTGCAGAGGCGAAGCCAGCATCTCCCAGCGTCTGGGCAGGCACAGCCGGTGGGGACACAAAAAGTGGTGGGGAAGCGGCAAGGCGGGGAGCAGCCGGGAAGATGGAGCAGGAGGCTGGAGGCTTCCCATTAGCACAGCCGGACCCTGGAGCGTGTAAGCRCATTTTAACGTTATATAACAGCGGACTTTACAGCAAGGCTTCTTTTGAAACTGGTCTTATGTGGAAGGGTTAAAGAAGCTTAAATTATTCTCCCAGAACTTGGGAGGCTTAAAAGTGACATCTTTCATGTTGCTTAAGGTAATGGAAACTGGAAGCACGGCCGAGCGCAGGGTCTAGCTACTGCAGGGGCTTTGGGCTTCAAGGGAAAACAAAAAATTTGCAGGAGATTGTGTTTCTTTTCATTTTCCCACTCACCACATTGCAGGCTCCAGCTGGGACTTGCTGCAGAAGYGGCAAAAAACATATTTTCCTTTAATTAGAGTGGACTGAGGACACCATTATTCAAGCTCATTTTGTGGCATTTTTGACCTGGGATCTCCAGAAGCCTCCTGAGAAAACCAGAGCAGCAGCCTCAGACTTTGTCCTTCCCTGCCACCTTGGTTAATTAGCCGGGATGGTTAAACACGGCCGCTTCGCTCTCGGCAGGGCCAGTTACTTCTCCGGAGGAGGCCGTCGGSAGAGGGCCTCTCCATCCGAGAGCACGTCTGTGGGACTGTGAATTTACAGCAATCTTGGCCACCGCCTAGTCCCCCACGGACTAGGAGATGCCTGTTCCCGCAGGGCCAGCGGCTGCGTCCCTGGCACGCGTCCATGGCTGGGGTGCTGCGAGCACTCGGCCGTGCTCCTCCGCCTCCGTCACTCCCGGCTGCTTGGGGAGGCAACCTGCCGCACGTAGAAAATGCACGATGGGGTAGGATGCTGCATTTTAGGCCGCTGATGCAGGATCCCATGGGATATTGTTTAAGGAGATTTCGATCCAGTTGCACTCAGAGGCACCCTGCCGGCGGCACGCTCTGAGCCACGTGTCTGCGGGCAGGGAGGGAGCGTTCCCCACCCGAAGGGACATGCTCCCGACCTCTCCCACCGCGGCACCACGTGTGAGCTTCACACCATGCCAAGAAATAGATTAGTTAATAGACAAGGAGGAAATACTTAACGTTTCTCATAATAAAACTTTACCAACACGCCCTCAGAAGGCTGCAAGTTCCTGGAAACCTAGAGCCAGGAAAATGTTAAGGAAGGCATACAAYAGAAAAAGATCATTAAACAGTTTTAATATTTAGTCTTTCTGTCTTGTCCCACTATCCGACCCTCAAAAATAAGGGGAGGGGGGGCACAGGGCAGGTGCGGGGAAGCAGGAGTTAGCGTCCTTGAGGGACGGATCAGGCTGCTGCTCCGATGGCTCTGCGGCACCTTCAGCAAGAGGGAGAAGACGCACGCAAACCCAACCTGGCAAAGGTTTCAGGGGCTACTTAGCCAGTCAAATAAACTAGCTGAGATGCTGAAGCAGCTACRTAAAATCCAATAGCTATTCATCATTTTAATTACGCATATAAATGGTTTTATCTTTTTGTTACCTTATTTCATTATTGAAAACCTTTATTTCAAGTATACATTTTAATCCTTAAATCCAGTCACCAATAAAAATATTTATAAATAATTCAATATATAAAAAGGCACCAATTCCTCCAAGAGCAGCAGTTTTAAAACCGGGATACTGGAATCTCTCTCAGCACCTGGCATTTTAACATTGTGCCAGCGTACCCAGAAGGTAACACTATATAGCTCCTCCAAGCTACACATGCTCGTTTAGAAGCTGTAACGGAGGAGCCTGTGTGAGAAGAGCATCTCTTGGCGGCCATCAATATACAAGAGAGGTCTTTGGCACACACCAAGGACAGGAGAGCCCGCTAGCGAGTTTGCAACATCAGCCCAAGAGCCGCACGGTGAGAAAGAAAATAAACCTTCAGCCAGATGGTTCTCCTCTGCCCCGGAGACTCATCGCCAGCTACACGGAGAACATTCCCCTATTGGTTTCCTCTGGGACCAAGACACCAGGTTTAGGATGGAGACATGTCATTAAATTGCATCAAACTGCATCGAGCAAAGAGGAAAAACACTGTTAGGGATGGTCTCAAATGCTGATACTAGCTGCTGAGCACCACAGCCCCCCGCTAAACAACCACAGGAAAGACCAGGTGAGAGCCTCATCTCCCAGCTACACCAGGACGAAATGCTGGTAGCACTCCTAGCCCATAATCACCATTTGCTTAATTAGTAAGCAGATTTTTCTAACAATGTTTATTAGCTTTTTTAATTAAACAATATATATAGCACTGCACCTTAATTTTTCATGTAGTTGCCTCCCTTTTTGCTTCCAATGAAGTAAAATTAAGACAAATCTACAGGTGAAATTCTTATCCTAATGGAACTAACAAGGCTTTCACCACAGGCATTTGCACAGCCAGGCTTTTACTTTTCATTTCTTCATTGCATTTATTCCCATAGCAGGGCTGTAATAAAAATGTATAGGTCAAAACAATAGATGCCTAGAGGTGGAAGCACTATCTCTATTTTGATCCTGGTACAGCGAGCATTTGTGTCTAAGACCCATTGAGGTCAGCGGGATTTAAGCAGGTGCTTAGTTTTAGGCATGTGAATAAATTAATCATTATTGACAGAGTACACAACCGCTTATTTTACTGATTGCTGAATCAGTGCTTTTAAGCTATCAAATGGGATCAGTGTGATTGCCATCGGAGAGCACCCTTTCGCTTCCCCATGACTGAGGCAAGACCTGCTTAAGCTGATTATTTTTGCATTACTCTGTGAAAGGGGAGAGAGGCAGGGAATTCCCAGGACCCAGCACTGCTATCGCAAATGCGCATGGAGCACACCCGTGCCCCTGCAGGCAAACCGATATTTAGCTTCCAGCAAGCTTCCCTACAGGGCACTCCCCAGGTTACTTAAATGTTCAGCGCAAGGAAACTGCAAGTGCAAAATGTAAGAATACCTGCTCAGAAATAAAGCTGGGGAGGTGGAGGCAAATACGTTCCCCTGTAGAGGGGAGGCAAGCGCATCCTCGTATTGTGGAATAGCACTTTGCTCCCTCTGCCTTTTTGCGCGTTACACAGAAGGCAGCGTGGTCACAGCCCAATCCTTTTGCGGCTAGAGTAAGATCAGAAGTGAAGACATATTCCAAGTTAACATCAGATTCTGCAAGTGGCACTAATGAAGCCATAGCTTGCATTAAACCTGTAGTGATTTTGGGTGCTGAAAACAGTCGAAATTGGTGCAATGACACAGAGGCAAAGCATCTATTCACAGCTGATGGCTTCAAAATGAAGTGCGGGCAGCACCTTATCTGAATGGTAAGCTCAATGCTCATCTGAACTGCGAGCTTCCTCCAGATCCCCCCCGCAACCCAAACCAGTGCACCGCACCGTCGGCGAGGGGAGCACCTCGCCGCACCGCTGCCTGCGCCAGCCCGGGAGAGCCGCACGCCGTGCCCCGGCCGGGGCTCAAACTCTCACGCGCCTTCCATCGAGCGGAGCTCCCAACCCCTCTTTGTCCTGGCGTGAAAACACAGCCTTGGAGCACCATGCATACAAGGGAAGCCGGGAAAGCGGGAGACCAGAAGGAGCTGCAAAGGGACGAGCAGCGAAGGGACGCCCGCTCTGCACCGTGGCCCTTGGACAACGCATCCTGCACACTCTCCTGCCTGTGGGCTCTGTCCCTGCCACCCTGCCCCAAAATCACCGGCTGGGGCGCTTTCAAAATCACCGATCCTGCCCAACACAGTTTATGCATCATTAAGAGGAGCTACTGTTAGAATACTCCTACTGATAGAGTTGGCAGGCTGGATTAATTAACGTTTGCAACCCCCCCCGGGATGTTCAGATGGAAGGGCACTGCAGAGGTGACACGTGTTGTCCTCCACCCTCCTGAGCCTGTGTCTTGCACGGTGACGGAGGCAGGGGAGGCGAGGGAGGCCCCGGCCCTGCCACGACAGCAGCCTTGGCAGGGGGGCTTATCTGCGCGTGCAGGACCTCGAAGGCACCGAGGGAAATCTGCGCTGTGAAAATCAAAGCCGTGGTAATTACACAGGTGTTTCCTCTGCTCCGGAGAGGCTGGCAAACGGAGGCTTGCAGACATGCGGAAGCGCGAGGACACCAGGCTGCGTCCTACCAGACGGGGTGCCCGGGACCCCGCCGCCGGCCGGGTCACAACTTCACAAGCTGCCCCGCGCGCGGGCCACAAGCGGGGGGATGCGAACGCCCGCCGGCCGGGACCGTGCAGGCGGGAGGCAGCCAGGTGGCCGGCACCGCGGCTCGCTCCACGGCCCCACTGGCACCACGAGGCTGCTGAGCCCAAAGCAGGTGGTGCACTGCGTGTGCTGGCGTGTGACAAGGAGCCACGGACCGCGAACACGGCCCTCCCCACCCTGCTCTTACCACAAGTTCATCCTACAGCTCCAAGAACATGCTTACATTTCTTTGTTCAAAACTAAGAAAATCTTCCAGAATGGAAAAAGAAAGAAAGAACAAGTGTCTAAAGCACTTCCTAGCCAGAGGTGCAAAAGCCAATTACCACTGACGGCCAAAAGAAAGGTGAATCGACAAGCGAGGCACTCGGGTGTCCGCACGGGCGATGGCTGCCCTTTCCCAGGGCCGGAGCCTGGATCGATGCCACTTTGCAGCTGGCACCACTCTCCGTATTGCTGTTTGCTCCAGTGACAGGCTACCAAGGTGTCAAAACCACGTTATTTGAATTTCTTTCAGAGTGAAAGATACTCAGGGTTCAAAATTACACCTTGAGCCAGTAGGGACATTTCGCAGCAATTATCACCAATTTTCATGGTGGCAGATTGTAAGCAGTCAGAGGAGAAGGAAAAAAAATACTTGTCCTTTCTTCACCTTGCATACAAACGAAAAACAAATATGATCTTCTTGCTCTTGACATAACCATGCTTTAAAGAGCTTTACAAACATCTATTTCCTCATTTGAGCTCACACAGAAGACATATTATCTCTTTTAAATATGCCTTCTCCTTGGCAGTATGCAGCCTATCCCCTATCTTTAACATTTTAAGAAGCCGCCAAGTGGTTATTTGCAAAACTGACATTAGGAGATGGATATAATCTATCTTAAACCTCAGCAAAATTGGCCAATTTCACGAGGTTCTAACATACGGCTGAATTAATCAAGTCACACAGATTATGAAACGTGAAATGCAGACCCCCATCTCTCACCCGCATGGGAGCTATTTGGACAAAACCCAACCATCTCACAGCACAAGAAGGAGAAAAAAAATAATGAAATGGTTTCCAAAACACAATGGCTTTCTGAATGGCAGTGCTCTTTCTAGAATAGTGCCTAGCTTTTCCAAGACTTAGTTCTCAACTCTTATTTTTCCTGAAGACTTTGGCATTGCCGCACTCGTCCTTCAGCCGTGAAGCCCAGAAAAAGAGCAAGTGACGCTTGAGGACTCTGCACCCATCGACCACCTTTGGGCCACCCTTGCTGCCTACGACCAGCATCATCTCCTCTGCCAGCAGTGACCGATATGGCCCTTCAGCTCCTCTTCCTACGTCCTTTGGCTGCTTCCAGCCTTTCCCCTGCTGCTTTTCAGCAGCCTCCCTTTGCTGAAATGTCTAATGCAGCCACCCATCTCCTTGTCCTGCCTTTTCAAGGACATGCAAGCCCCTTTGCTCTGCTCCAACGGCTCCTGCTGCTTCTTGCCACTTGCATCTGCATCCGCTAACACAACATGTCCTCAGAAATGAGCCCACCTTCGCTGGTGTTGGTTGGAAGTGGCTTAGCCCTCCCACGGGGGAAATAAAACCAAGAAATGGCATTTCTTCCAACATTAAAATGCAAGACTCTTCTGTCTTACTTGATCTTGCTTTAGAGATCTCATTTATTTGGTTGCTTGGAGACTATTTTGGTTTTGGTTGTTTTCTTTTGTTTTAAATGGCTGAAGTTAGTATTTTAGTTAGCACAGGCCAAAAAAAAATTGATTCCCAGACAAAACTGCCTGGAGCTCGCAGCAGTTTCAATCCTGTGCTCAACACGCATCCCATATTAAGTGCAGCGCTCTTTGCAGAAACTGATAAACACGGATCTGCCGAGCAAATGCCTTTTCCAGGTCGCCTGCTGCACGTTGTGCGTGTCCATCCGGGTGGGCTCCAGCGGGATCGCTCTCGGGGAGGGAGAGATCAACAGAGCAAACAAAGTTTTGTTGCGGTGTTTCTAGAGAGGGAGTTGCTCGCTGGATCAGGATTTTGCATCTATGCAAATTCCTCAGCTGTCACATTCAATCTGACTCAAAATATTGGCAGATCTGTAGTGACGGACCAGTTATTCTCAACAGGAGTGATCAGAAAGCTAATTCTCCATTGAAGTGCCGCTGTGCAGCGGGCCAGGCTGCTTTAATCAAATCAGAGGGGGGATTTTGCTCCGTGCCAGTCCGGCGGGGAGGGACAGGCAGCCCACGTCAGCGAGCCAAGCCTCAGGGATGGGCGCTGGGCACCGCACTGCGCCACCGGCACTTTCCCGTCCTGCACAGGCGGCTGGCTCATGTGCTGCACTCACAGAACCGGAGCGGTGTCAGCTCAGCCCAAACTTGGCACTTAACTGCTCCTGGGACAAGCTGCAGTGTCGGAAAAGGAGGGAAGAAATGGCATCCGGAGAGTTCTTCTAGCCCCAGTTCTGAATTTCGCTTTGCAGAGGATTTCAGAGTTTCTCACTGCATCTTGCTCCCTTCCCTGCATTTTGCCACCGCTGCCGTTATTCCCTCGCCGTCCCTGTGCTGTCTGAAGCTGCAGGCGCCAGCAGGTTTGCAGGAGGGGAGGCTGACGCTGGGCCGGGGCCAGCACCGCTCCGCAGAGCCGCCGGCACCATCGCTCCTGCATCGCTCCTGCTGTGGACCCGTGCACCCGCACACCCAGCGGCTGCAGATCCTCCCCGGCTTCTCTCCCATTTGCAGAAAGACTTTTGTTTTCAAGCCCTGACCTCCCCCAGCGGCAGCGAGCTGGCGCTGTTGGCAACGGGAACCAGCTTCCCAGGCTGTGCGTGGTTGCCTGTAGGACCTACAACTGCACTACGCTGCACCCACGAGCCCTCTGCTGCCACCGAACCCACGTGCAGCTCAGAAGCTCACCAAAGGCAGGCAGCTATTCTGTAAATCATCGAGCGCTGCAGCAGCCGCTGCGCTCCAAGCACGTGCGGGGAGAACGGGAGCGCATGCACCGCAACGGCAGGGCAGCGGCTCGGCCAACAGCCCCGTCAGCTACGGGGGCTGCAGGACGGCTCACCCACGATGGTAAAGCAGTGTGGCCGGCTGAGGGAGGCAAGGGAAGGAGAAAGCAGGATAAAGGCTTCTGGCAGTGACCGAGAGGCTGGTCCCACCGACACGGCCCTGCACAGACCCAGGACCACTCTCTTGCTGCCTCCATGGGTCGTTTCCTCTTGTGCCCCACCAACCCCTGGACTCTTCTCCAAAACCCTCAGTTTGTTTTGCACTCTATCGAGGGTGCAGGCATCAGCAGGAGAGCGCCTTTCCCAAAGCCAGCTTCTCCAGGCTGCCTGCGCTTGGAGCGGATGTTGAACGGAGAGCGCACAAGGGGCTGAATTCAATCTTGCCTTGCCCTCCAGACCCCGCGAAAGGTAACAGGCAGCTGAAGGCGGCATCTCACGGGAGCCTGCAGCTCTGCCGTCTCGCTCGCTCTAGCAAAGCCACAGAAGCCAAGACACACTTTGAATGCAAAAGCTCTGGGGAAGGGAAGACAAATTGCTCTGGGGGAAATGAGATGACCTCCCAGGCTGTGTCAGGAAACATTTGTCAAATGGCAGAAGTTGTTAGCTGTTTCGCTGCTCACCTATCGGGAGCGCCAGGTCTCTGCTGATGGTTGGGTGATGCAGACCTGACACTGCTTTTGCTGCCGTAGCGGAGGTGGGCCAGGCCCCAGCTTGATGGCAGCCCAAACACATCTGAGCAGCGGGGAGGCAAGGCACAGACAGGTTCGCAGCTGAATCTCTGCCCCGAGCCCTCCCTTATGTGCATGAATTTGGCACGCTGTTGAGCCTGTCTGGGACACGTGGCTTGGGGGACTCAGCTTGGCCTCCTCGCTGCGTAGATTCACCGAAGGGAAGAGAAACTGCCCATATCCCCACAGCCCGCCGGCCTCTCCTCTGCTATTCCCCTCCCATCTGGCACCGGCTCCCTGGGGTTGCATTTTGGCCGCCCTGTGCCAGAGCAGTGCACACCTGCTCCGCTGGCTTGCGTTGCCCCTGGCCCCAAAATGTCCATTTTTAGGAAGCAATCACCAGTATCTCTTTTTCTATAAAACATTTCATCAGAAGACTTGAAAGCCTTTTAAGAAAGATGGAAGACTCCTGTTGTAACAGGTGGAAAGGCAAAGGTCTGAGCAGTTAAGGGACTTTCCCGAAAGCCACAAAAGGCCAATGCAAAACCCGTCAAACCCAATGACCGAACCTTTTGGATGGCTTTAGGGAGCACAATGCAGGACTATACTGAGTCACGAGCAGATCCAGGCTAGAAGTATCCTCCCAGGAAATCAGTTTGCCTCCTACACAAAGCAGAATAGGAGAAAGCTATCAGTCACCAGCCTTATGGCTAAAGGAACGAAACCAGATTTTGTTTGTGCAGTGGTAAATTTTGCATAACAGCAAAATTGCCCAGATGCCAAGATCCTGCAGTTAGTAGCTCTGGGCCGCCTCATATCGCAGATGCAACCAGGCCAGCCTATACCATTGGGTCTTACAAGGGTGAAGGTGCGCCCAGGCCAAGGGAAAACAAAAACCAAGACGTCACCATGGGAAAAGCATGCTGCTCCCTTCACAGGAGCATAGGTGGAATGGGGATATATGGGAGCTTGCACCAGGGGTGTTTAGGTGGATTTATACAAATACTTAAACAAGAGCATGCACTCAGACGCTCTTAACATAATTTAGTACATTGCAAATAATATCCCACCATAACTCAACCACAGCAGCATTATAGCCGCCTCGCAGTGAGCCCAAACCGACCTGCCTGCCCACCCGGGCACGAGCCCCGGGACTCGGCCCTTGCCGAGGACAGCGCGCCCCGTCAGCCCCCCCACGCGAATGCACATCTGCTGACTTCAGCTGCAATGCTACAGCCTGCAGCAGCAGCAGCCGCCTCGCAGGCAGGTAGGTCACAAACTGCTTAGGGATTTATAGGTCAAAACTAATATCTTAAAGATCTCCTGATCCCTGCAGGCAGCAAGTGCAGAATAGGGAGGCCCGGGATGAACGTACTTGTATTTGGAGTCTGCCTCATTAACAGGTCAGTAGTAAAAAGCCCGGCAATTATTTTTCAGTGCTGCCATGAGACCAGCCGCCCCCAGAGCTCTGACACGCTCCTGAATAAGCAGCTCCCTCAGCAGCGAGACCGATAACGCAGCGTGTCGAAGACTAGCCCATGCTGCGGCCAAGCGCTCTAATGAGAGGCTTTTGCCTTGCCATTGCCTTGGAATCATGGGCAAGGAATTAAATTAAGCGCACCCATCACCTGGCGATAAAAAGTTATTGTCAAGAGTCCTTTCTGGGAAGTCAGTGAAGCATCATGGAAAGGGAAAGCAGAAATGCTCCGGGGACCAAGGCATAAGGTGCCATTTTGTTGATCAACTTGTAACAAATGCAAGACATAGACCGACCTCCAGAGACGTGGCCCCTCACTGCCCCATACCCCGTTGCGGCCCGGCTTCAAGTCCCTCTCCCGAGCGCTGCTGGGGTGACACCAGTCTGCAGCTCCACAGCCTGGGGGAACAGCGGCGGCTCTGCAGCCTCTCACGCAGCAGCGGCCACGGGGCTCATGTCCCCGTGGAGAGGGAACGAGTTTGCACCTTCATGTGCTGCACCTTCTCAGGAGGTAATGCTTGACTTGATCAATGTCCAGAGGCAGAAAAAAAAACCAAACCCCACAAACAAATCAAGATAAGGTTTTGAGCACAGAAGTTCGTCTTTAGGGCTGATGCAGAAGCAGGAAGTTTAAGTGCTGAGCATACGCGAAACAAAGAGGACTGGTAGTGGGGTGGGAGATCTGGCTGTGAAGCCCTGTGGGACAGAGAGGGAAAAGGTAATTATTGCTTGGTTTACAGACATTTGCATTTCTGGTCCCACAGGGCTAGTGGTCGTGGGGGAGGAACTGTGATTAATGCAAATCATTAGGCAGATAAATAAGCCTGAGGATTCCTCCTCTCTTAGGAAAAATGACATATATAGATTTGCTCTGGCTCAGACAAAAATCAGAGAGGGAGAGAGAGAGAAATTAAGGAGGTTTATCCAAGCACAGGTGTGAGGTGTGATCAAGGGAAGCTGAGACAAAGAACTAGCAAACTTGTGTGCTGGGCCCCTCTGCGGAGATGAGGTAGAAGTTTGGCATGATTGCAAGGGGTTATTGCATTAGCCACACAGGATGCATTTTTTGCATTACACCTGAAACACCTCCTTTCGTCCTGCTTGCAACCTGGCTGGCAACAAGCTTCCAGGTTTAAAACGCTAGCCTAGAGGCATGCAAAGAGGTCATACCCCCAGGAACAGCAGCAGCAGTGAGGGGACCGGAAGGGTTAGCAGCGCCGGTACCTCAGGAGCAACACGCTTTACCTGGCTTAGCCACAACACAGCTTTCGACAGCTCGCGGGGGGAAGAAGCCTGCTCCCCTCGCTGGAGCAAGGCTTTGCGGTGCCTCCTGCATGGGACTGGTGTGAGCCCGCAGCCCTGCAGCCCACACAGACCCTGCGGGCAAAGGTCCCCGCTGCGCAGGTGGGATTCGCAGAAGCCCACCAGGCCGGTTGGAGCAGGCAGTCGGCGTTTGCAGCCCAGGGGCAAATTGCCAATACTGTGGGGCCACCATGAGACACCTCAGGTGCTGGTTGAGTGGGCCACGGGAAAGACATTTTTTGAGAAGAAACCCTTGTCGTGCTGCTCAGCTGGTGGGAAATTCATGTCAGTCAGACACAGCTTTCCAAAACCTTCCTCGGGGAGGGGGTGTGTGTGTGTGTGTCAATGCTGCCTTTTGTAAGGAAAGGAGTCAAGTTCTGGATAAGATGAAACCATGGTGGCTGTTGAGAGAAGTTGTCCAGCACCTCAACAGCTGATCCCACCAGGACCCTGGTCGCACAGAGCTGGCATTTGCAGTACGGACATCCCTTGCTCCGCAGGCCCCAAACTTGTCCTCCTACAGAAAATGGCAACGCACACCTAGGACACACACCAGCCACTCTCTCAGAAAACACAGAAATGGGAGGCTCAGCCCCGCGATGCCATTAACAACGGTGTCCTCTCACACAGTAAAAATGAGCAAGAGGTTGATTCCATAAAAGACGCTCCCACCCCCTCAGTGAAGAGGCCACTTATCTTTTTTGCGATGCTATCAGCAGTAAAGGAATTAAGTTAAAATGTGATTTCTCTGAGAGTATTCTGAGCTTGCTTCTACAGTTAAGACATCAAAACAGACACAGATCAGTTGAGTGACCAAATAAACTTTTGGAGGTTTGCTATTCTACAGGAATCTCTCCTGTGAAAGCAGCTTTAGGCGGAGAGAAGAAAGGGCTGCAAAATGCATGATTGAGCAAATCTACACTGCTTTGCCTCTGCAACCTTTGCAGCAGTGAATTGCTGTCAGCCGGCTTGATTGAGTGGTGCTTTAACAGACCATCCCTTCTTCCAAACAACAGTTTCTCTCAAATGGAGCTGAATGTTAAAAGTCACTATATAAAATTATTTAGGCCTTCGCTGATAATAAAATGCTTTCCTTGAGTGGCATGGTAATTCTGAATCTGGCTTTCTTCCCTTCGAATAGCTCAGCCCAGCACTGGGGAACCGGGGGTTTCTGGAAAGCCTCCCCTTTTCCTCCCCACTCCTGCAAGCAGGTCCTAAACACGACTCTCAGCTCTGCAAGCGTACATTCGCCTGGTGCTGCCCCGGAGGGTGCGAGCAACAGCCCTGCTCCTTTCATCAAATGCCAGCAAGGGCAGCGACGTCCCCCCAACCTGCCTAAAATTCTCCCACCGTTCTCAGCCGTGCACAGTTTCCTTTGCCTCTCGTCCTGGACTCCTATCACACAGGCTGAGTATTTGGCGAGTCCCAACCCCAAGTTGCCTCCACTACACATGGGCCAAAGTGCCCGGGGACTCTTAGGGCTAGTCCCTGCTGCGTGCACGGGTCCTTATCACTATAAGCACAGAGCAACTTTCCTACATCTATAGATATCAAGAGTTAATATGAGTTCAAAACACAAGGCAGCATCGCTAGCACAACATTAGAAATCAGAAAAGGCTGTCAAACACACGAATTTTTAAAGACGCGCATAAGCTGCTGCCCATGCAATGCAGGAGACCCTGTGCAACGCTTGCGACCAGCGGGAAATTACTGTGACTCAGCTGAGCGGTAACGTACCAGGTTGCACCGAGGACCATACCCCCATCAGCTGCTGGCCTTGCGGTTTTGCTCTCCTTAGTGAGCGGCTCAAAAAATATCTTACTTGCAGACTTCAGCAACAGAAGCTGTTGCTGAAGTGCCTTGGCCCATCTGTAGCAAGAAAGAATATCCTGACACAGCACTGTTACGAGGCGGCCTAAATCTTGTGGAAGCTGTCCCAAAATGATTAAAACCCCTTTGGGAAGTGACAGGAGCCTCCAGAGCTCAGCAAGGGCCTACGCAAGGCCCTGCGGAGATGTGAGCGACAGGACAGAGTGGTCGAGCTCATCGGTTCGGCAGGGCAGGGGAGACGCAAATTCGCACGGAAACTCTGGGCAAGCAGCTGGGAAAAGCCGGGCAGCCGGCAGCCCCCTGGCGAGCGGGACAGCTCCTCCAGCGAGACCTTGCAGATAACTCTACAGTCCTCGGTGCTATCTGCGTGACGGAGGCTCGGCACACCCTCCAGCACCATGCCATGCTCCGGGCTGCCCGGAGTTTTCTCCGTACCCTCTTCACGACTGCACGGGGCGTCAGCCGAGCGAGCAGCGCTGCGGCAGACGGCGCTCGCCGGGAGTCCCCGGGGAGCCGGCTGGGGCTCCTCAGCCCCCACCACCTCCACGCTGGCCCCCCGAGGCCCCGCTGCCCGCGCTGCTCTGCCCCAGCCTCCCAGCCCGCGCCGCAAAGCTGGCAGCGCACCAAAGAAATTAAGCAGGCGCTTTCTAAAGCTGAGAGAAAAGCAGCCATCTGGGCCTTAACAGACAGGTCATTTAATGAACAAAAGGAATTTTCTAGAGAAGCCGGAGAACTGCAACAGTTTAAATAAAGGAAGCGGTAACCCCTCCGATCCATCACCACAATTCAGTAACGGACAAGCTTTCAGGGAGCACTGAATACCAGCGGTAACACCCTGTCCTGTCTAATTAAAGGCTGGAGCAAGAGACAGGCTGAAGCGGTGGGAAGCAGGAAGGAGATGGGATTAAGGGCAGGACGGGCTGGTAGCGACGTTCGGGGCTTTCTGTGACACGAGGAGCTAGGGCAGCCGCTCACGATGGCTGGCGGAGAAGCAGCCCTCCTCCCCGGGATGCCCCATGCTGCTCCTTTTCTCCTCCTCCACCCTTACTATTCAGGATGGCATTACCGCTTGTGTTTGTCCCCAAAGATGAAAAAATCTCAACCAACTTAGTGGAGCCAGGGGTTTGCAGCAGGAGCCCAGAGACACTGCCATATCTCATGCATTACGCACACAGCGYGGTCGTCGGCTCCCATCTCGCCCTCCCATTGCACCCCGTAGCACTCGCCCAGCGGCACAGCAGCGCAGCCGCCTCCAGGCGCTGAGAGCAGTGGCCCACTGCTCCAACACCGCCTTCGAAGGACTTCCCTGCAAGGCACCAACCGATATGACACTCTGCACCCCCTAGGCATGTCACCAGAGCAGGGGGTTGCTTTGCCCTATCGTACAATCCAGCACGCAATCCGGGGCACTCAGCATTAGAAGAAAGCAGAGGTTCGAAATCAGTCTGCAAGGCAATCAGATATGCAACAGTCTCTGCTAGGGACACTGCAAAAGCTCTCAGCACACGCTGCAGCTGCACAGATGTACCGCCGTGTCTGCTGGAGAGCAGAGAGGAGAACAGCTATGCAGGGTGAGGAACACATCTTGCCCCAACCTGCATGACGAATGGCACGGTGGCCACCAGTCATGCCTGGGGCTTTGGGAGTTTGTGTTATAAATCACAACAGCACAGCACTTTCCATTTGTCACTGTCAAAGGACTTCACAGAAGAAAGGAAGCAACATTTTCCCATCTGTAAAATAGGACAACGTGGGCGAGAGATTGACTGCATAAGGTCACCGAGGGGAGGTGGCAGGAGCAAGCCACATCTCCCGACATTGGAAGCAGTGTCCAGCACACTGATATGCAGCACTTTCCCAACACAATCTCCAGCACAGGCAGAGAGCAAGGGAAAAACCTACAGGCAGAAATTCCTCTCTCACCCCAGCAAGTGTCAGGTTCTGCCTCTGCCAGATGAGAAGTGGTTTGTCACTTCTAAACGGCTCCAGGGGACTGTGGAAGTGAGACAAAGCCCGTGAAAGCCCGGGGAGGTTCCTATAATGAAAGTGAGCTTCTCATTCTTACAGATCTCTGCTCCGCAACCTGACAAATTCCCTCTTTGAAAAATAAAATCCTTATTGTTTTCATTGGGAGAGGAAAGGTGCCTGCATTTGTGGAAAAGCAAAAGTCATTTCACAGGTGTGCCTGACACAGCTTGGCTTCGATCGGCCCTTCCCATGTGGAGGAGGGCTTGCTTCCCAAGTCATTAAACATCTACTCAAGCACCTCAAAAACCAACAACCCCAAGTGTCAGCAGCCTCTCCATGCTGGTGTTAGCCGATGGCTGGACACCACAGCACCATGCCTACCCACGGCTACGCAGAACGCACGGAAAATGAACGCTTTATGGAGCCAAAACATTCACCATTGCTTCCCCATCTTTTCCTGTCCCCACCCCCGGGCTGGCTACGTAATCACGAACTCTCTGAACTCCAGGACCTGCATGTTAACCTGGCAATCAGTTGAAGAGCAGTGTTTAGTGTTTAACAGGTACTTGTGGATACTACCAGCTGCTAACCACCTGCCAAAATTTCTCTGCTGGGATGAAGGCGGCCAGAGCTACACACGCACCTCTGGGGACAGGACGCGCCGTTGTCGTCCGTCTCCGGTGCTGAGCGAAGCCACGTGTGCCGCATGAGTGCATCACTATGAATGAGGTGAGTGTTTCCCTAAGAAACACAGGCTGCATCAGGGAAGCAGAGTCTCTCAGATGTGTTTCTCAGCCCAGTACTCACCCAGCCAGTTTAGCACAGTGATCTCAATCAGGTTATTATGAATCTTGCATCTGTTTCAGCTCCCTGTGCGCAGAAGCCAGAGATGACTCCTAAAAAGCTTGAATACAATAAAGACAAAAAAGAGAGCCTGCTTAATATGCTGGGCACCTATTTCTGCACCTTTAGGAATGGAATTTACATCTTGAAGACTCCCAAGAGATTTTATGTACCCTCATCTTAATCATCAGTGTATTCCCCTGCAGAAAGCACTGTTGCTACTTGTGTGATGGATGCAAGATGCAAGCAACTCTCCCAGGTCACAGCTGCAAAGTTTAGCATAGAAACCTGGGATCCTTCCCTAGCCTTCAGCAGCACACGTGCCCTGCATATCCACCATCAACTGTGCAGACACCTCCTCTCCTTTCTGCTCATCTTCATATGAAAAATATCATCACTCATAATTTGATTTTCGAGTACTTTCTCACCCCACTGTTAAGTGCTCTGTCTCATTTTATAATCTTGTTTTGTATGGTTACAGACAACACTTCCCTTCCCCTGCTCGTATTAGCTCATGGGACTTGCAAGCAGTTCTCTTTTGAAGCTCTTCCAGGTTATTGAACTACTATGTTAATGCAGCTTGTTTCCCATCAGTTGAGGGCAGAGTGCCGGGGACATCATTTATTTTCCATGTTTATTTATGTCAGGAGAGTCCTTAAAGGATTTGTTTGCAGCTGCTTCAGCCTCTGCTCTTCCAAAGGTTAGTTCTTGCTCCCACTGCCTCTCCGCAGTGCTGGACGCCAGCAAGTCAGGCCCAAAGAGATTGAAGCACATTGAGTTTGATTTAGCTGTTTTGATGCTGTGGAAACAACTAATTTCCTTTGTGCTTGTTAATGAAGAACAGAATCTCCTTTATTCTGTCTAATAGACCCTTATGCCCCTTGAAGATAAGGAAGTCTGGGACTGTGCCTTCCCTCCATGCCAGCTCTCAGCCTCAGGACTGATGTATCTCTACCCCAACCTGCTGCAGACAACCGATTGGAGGGGGGGGGGGGTAGCCAGACCCCCATAAGGATTAGGCAAAAGCGGCTTTGTGGCACTCTGTGTTTGTTGCCTCCCAACACACAGGCGAGAGGTGCTCGGCTCATTAGCAGACTGAGACTCCTTTCAGCCGCTGCCTGGGTGATCCCCAGAGCAGAGGTTTTTCTCCCCTTCCAGCACTGTTACCCCTGTGGCAATGCCAGAGGCTGGATTTGGCTCTCACCCAGGACCATCCGACCCAAGTGTCTTTGCATGGGTAAAGCAAAATGCACCTGCCAATAAACACTGGGATCTCAGACATTATCAATAATACTCCTTGGGACTGAATTAATCCATGCCTAAATTACACCTTCCCTTTATGTATTCTCTGTTAGACTTGTGCCTTTCAGTGAAGTCTTTTTAAGAAACGGTATCTGAGAAGGAGATGGTGAAAAGGGGCTCCGTGAGCAAGGTAGAAATTCCTGCTCTATTACATTGGCCCAAGGGAGACAAAAAAAGCTGTCTGACACCTGGCAATGATCTATTAATATAACACCTCTTTTTCTGTGTAATTCCAAAAGAAGGGCCATTTTTGTTAGCCCGCTTTTTGGATGACTTGAGCATGTCCCATCTGGATTTTGATGATACAATCAGAGAAGAAAGCAATTTTGTTCCTGTGGTGTGCTGGCCTGCCAGGAACAAGGTCCCTCCTCTACGACGAAGTGAAAAGGAGACCTTGAAAAATGCAGGTATCGTAATTATCTCAACAGAGCAATTCCATCTGCCCCTTTCATCCTTGTGGAGAAACCAACTGGGTGCATATTTTACCTCACCTGCCACTTCCTTTACTATTATTTTTGCAGGCTGTCATGGCTGCAGATGGTCACTCTTCTTCATTATAAACAACTGCTGTCCACATTTTGCAAATGGAGGGGACCTCCTGTGCACCTCACTCTGCTCAGGGGTCCCCACAGCCCCGGGCCCAGTCCATCACCTGCAGATGATGACGATGGCCAGACTCTCCTCCCTTACCCAGGTGGCCCATCATGATGTGTTGCTCCTGCAGCAGGCTGAGGTACCTCATCGCCTCTCTCCCAGCTGCAATCCAAGCAACTTCTAGCTCCTTCGATCATCCCTCGATTTTTATTTTGGGAGTTGACTGCCAATTAGTTTTCTCTTTAGGGTTCAAGGCTACCCTGGAGGAGGACAGAGTGCCAGACTGACATCCTCCGTGGTCCTCGCAACAGTCTGGGCAAAGAAACGTTTGTTATTTTCTGACAGTTCCCTATGGAGGCTGCTCAGGCATCCTACCCACTTGAAAGGCAGAGTTGGCAATTTTGCCAGAAATTCTGTTTAAAAGGTTTTGCAATGTTAATTAAATTTCTGCAGTTGTATCTCTTGACTCTAAATAAGATCCAGGCCTCTCTGAGTACACGAGGAAGGGCTCAGTTCCTTGCCCCCATTCAAACCTGGCTCTGACCAAGTCTATTGCTCCCAAGACCGAATTCCCTGTACGTAACATTGGGAACACAATACTGTCCCTCACCAAAAGGAAATGAATTCAAGACTCTGAGGGTTCAGATACACATGGGAGTAGATAACCCAGAGGGTCCGAGAGGATCCGAGAGGATCCCCAGAGCTACAAAAAAGCAGATGTCCCTGCCCTGAGAACCAATTCCTTTAAACAGACAAGCAAAATTGATTATCTGGGATTGTACAGACAGGAATGATGCAGCAGGGACAGCAAGTGAGTCACACCAAGTACTCCAGACGAATTCAACATGATGCTGCTGCAAATCAGGCGCCCTTTCCGCTCCGAGGATCTATACTCTGTGCCCTGGGCCGAAACCTTTGGCCTCTGCCAGTATTGCTGGGCTTTAGATACGTCTTTCCAAGAAAACCTAGAATGAAGAAGAGCTGTCAAGCTCCTGTGAAATGTAGGAAGAGACAGGTTGATTTTAATAGTTAAGATTCTTCAGAAATTTAAAATGGGAGCTGCTTTTTTCTGGGAAGAGGAAATTAATATATGAGATGTGAGGGAAACTGGGAAAAGAAAAGAAAGGAGATCCGTAATTCGGCGGGGACAGGGCCTCCTCAGGCAGCACAGCTAGACGTGCTCAGCAAGCCCTTCCTGAAGCGGAGGTGGGCGGCAGGCGCTCGGCCGTCACGGGCTGCGGAGGCGACGGCGGCCCGTGGCGGTCCCGGCCGCGTTCGCCCGCTGCGAGCGGGAGCCGACCGAGGCAGCTCGACGCTCTCCGAGCGCTGCCTTCGCCACCGCCGGCCGGGGAGCCGCCTCGTCCCCCCGCAGCAGAGGGGACACCGCGGCCGTAGCCGCCCCACAGCGCGCGGCGGGAGCCTCGGGGCGCCCGCGGCCTCGGGCCTGGCCGCCGGGAAGGGCGGCAGCGGCCTCCCGGGCCCGGCGGGCGAGACGGTCCATGGCGTCAGGAAGCCGCGCGCGCGGCAGCACGTTATCTTCTCTGACGTTTTCCCGGTTTCCACAGGAGGGCACCAGCACAACGCCGACAGCGAGGCCGGGCAGG
>NW_020447752.1:4665198-4675394 GCF_003343035.1 Apteryx rowi | reverse complement strand
CCGCCGCCTTCCCGAAAGCGGGAGCCCCCCGGGGCCTCGCTCCGTCCTCCGTGCGGACCGCGCACAACCGCCCAGCGGCGGCCCCGCAAGGACGCGGCTTAGCCCCCTGCTCCTGCGCGTGTCTCTGCAGACCTCTCCACGAGCAAACCTCCTTCCCAGGCGGCCCAGACCCGGCGCCGGGGTGGTGGGCCTCCTCCAGGAGGTCTGTCGGACCGGGAGGGCACCGCGCACGCTCCGCGCCCCTCGCCGAGCGGAGACGCAGCGTCCGCCCTGCGCGCGTTCAGCCTCTCCCATTTAAAGTACGGTTCTTGCAAGYTCACGGGGGAAGAAGGGCTCTGGGGCTGCTCAGCTCCAGCCGCCGCCCTTCCTTCTCGCCGCTGACGGGCAGACGCCCCTCACCAGCCCTGCGGGACGCGGTTCAGACTCGCAGCAAGATCCCCGCCGCCGCTACAGGCAACTTCTCTGAAGCTTTTGGTCAAAGCGGTCATGAAGCCTTCCCTCCCAGCGAGCTAGGCTTGCGAGCTCGGCAGGCGGCACGYGTTTCCCTCGCGGCGGCAGCCAGGACAGGCACAGCTCCCGGAATTGCCCGGTGCTGCGGGCTTCCAGCAGCGCCACGAGCAGCGACAGCACTCGGTGCGGCCGGGCCCCGCCGAGCCCTGGGACGAGGCGCAGACTTAGGGCCACCTGCCAGCCCACAGCGGCGTTCGCATGCACACGGCAACTCCAAGCACATAAATCAAACGCTTCTTACTCCGTTATGTGATCCTACGCACCGCTGTGGTTTGAAGTGGGGAACAAAGAAGCCCTTAAGAGCCAAAATATATAATGCTGACAAGTGCTGACCTAGCAACCGACTCTTACTTGGAGCCCTGTGGCAATCCTTTAAGTGCATCTAACCACAGGGAGCTACAGCGATGGTGAAAGGAAGGGGCACCGCGAGAGCCATCCACCGAGGCGGGTGCATYGGGCTGGTGCAGCTGCGTTGGGACTGTCACGGACTCACGGTACGTCAGCTCGGACGTCCAATGCCAGATCGAACTGGAGACACTTCATGACGAGAAGTCTTTAAATATTAGAGACTTGGTCCCTGGAGCCCAGTTACCTTCCAGAGAGCAATGCAGCTGCTTGGTCAGTGACTACCTCCAGTCTCTCGGGGCCAGGCTGATCAGACACTTCATCCTCAGGCTTTCAAGTGTAGAAAGAGAAATTTAATATCTTTTGAGGGGAAGCTTTTTAATCCAGGTGGTCTTTTAGAAGACTACTCAAATCGGTGCTGTCCCTTTCATAGCCTATATGGGACCTGGAACAGGGTGGTTGTTTTCCTCCAGATTATCTTGATTTTGCTGGACACTGACTGAGTACATACCAAAGTACGAGGTGTACTAGGATCGCCAAAACAGCAACAGATTGTCTGACAGGGCTGTCATTCTGTCATGGAATATGACATGCATCCAGCCCAGGAGGAAGAACTGGATTGCTGTACATTTTAGTGCTGGCTGAGGCAATACAAGATTATTCCTCATTTCACAGTCTCATTGATCAGGCCTGGAGGATACGTTTCTGTAGCATAAGCAAAATTTGGCAAAAAAATCCCAAACTGTCTTTAGCCGTGTTTTTATATAAAACATGTTGCCATTTCACAAGCGTGTCCATGAGGGATTTCCCTTTTGTGAACCCAATTTCCTCTCGCTTTTGAACAAAAACGCATCTCTGACATGAAGGATGCGAAGGCAGAGACAGCATGGTTTGGTACAGAGCAGTGGGGAATTTGCAGAGCAACAACAAAATGGAGAACAAACAAGAAAAATAAAAGCCAATTTAATGCAGAGAATTTATCAAAGAAGCAAAGATGCTTCTCAAGTGGCCTTGTTGACTGCCATTCTGGAACCTAATGTGCTGGAAGGAGACTAGAAGCTTAAAGAGGGAACAAGAACAAAGCAAACGCACCTACCAGCGTGGTAACAATCCTATCGCTCGGCAGCGGGAGCCCGCCACGCTCAACTCCAGCCTCCTTACAAAAGGTGCAGACCTTGCCGAGCATGTTACAGCTCACTTCACAAGCTCTCAGAGCAGCACAAGTTCTCCCTCCAGCAAGGGACAACCCATGGTTTTGGGCTAAGCACCAGCTAAGAAGTAAAAGATGTTCAGTGGCTGCAATATCTCTGGAGGAGACTGCACATGGTGAGATTAAGAAAAGCTGGAAAGACTGTTTTGTTTCTCTTTTATTCAGTGATAAATGACAGCTGACAACCTTTCCCAAAGGCTGAATTCATCAACTCCAGAGTTTACAGGTAAATAGATCTGGAGCCTTGGCTGGATCTTCTATAGTGGTCACAGTATCCTTTTGCTCCTCATGTATTTTTTGGTATCTGAGTCTACAAATGGGCTTTCCAGGAGCCACAGAAGAACAAGAGAAGCACTTTCTTCTCTTATACCCTTCACACAAACAGACCTCCAAGTATTTTGCTTATCACACACCTTCAAGAAGGCTCTGCCCACAGGGTGGCTGCAAATGAGCTCTGCAGAGCTGCCCAGCAGCTTAGGACAGAGAGTCACAAACTTAGACTTCAAGGGAAATGCAAAAAGCAATCTCTCAAGCTGCACTTCAGCCAGAATATTGGTAGTAATACTTCTGCATACGACAACATCTCACTGAGAAAAGCAAATATTTATGAAGGGTTGACCAATATCCATAAAAATAAAGGCCAAGAACCAGCAGTGTAGTCTAGAACTTGGAGTACTGTGAACAGTCTGTAGCAGCTAATCAAGTGCACACCTCCTCAGATTAGTGTTTCCAGGCTCTCTTCTCAAAAGGGATCCCATGCAGACCCTTTCCTCACACACCAGTCTTTCCCATGTTTCTGTTCCATTCAGGTCCTATCCAGGGTTCACTTGCTCACTYGGTGCCCATACTGCTCTCAGCTCTGCTCTGAACATGAAAAAAGCATCAGATATTGAGATCCCCAAATGTTGGCAATAGCCTGTGAAGGTCCATTTTGATCTCTTGGTAATCTGCCATCTCTAGCAAGGGAAATTTGGTGGAAAGAAAGGTGAGAAATCCAGAGTTGGGCAGTATGGGGAGGGGCTCACTCTGATAGTTGTACAGAGATGAACATCTCCACCATGGTGCAGAACAGGCAACCTCCTCAAATCAAGAGAGCAATTGCACAGAGGATTTCAGACCTTCGGTTGAACCTGTCCAGGTCTCTTATCTCCCACTTCTGCTTTGGTTGAGGGAAGCTTTTGTACTGCATCCTTAAGGAAAGACAAGCTGTTTCTTCACTTCCCCATTTTGGTAAGAAAGTCCATTGCAAAGCGATTGCATGTGAAAGGCACAGACTTTCCATTCTCTGAAAAGCCAGCTGTCCCCACATTAGAGAAGGCCATTCCAAGGGCACTGGGCCTCCTGCATCAATGACCTGTGATGACAGTCCCCAGTGCAGCCAGAGACCAAGCTTTCGCTGCAGCAGGTATCTGCTGTTTCCTCCCCAGATGCCACAAAGTCAAAACTCCTGCAGAAAGAAGTCACCAACGCCAGTCAGCCAGGCCCAAGCAGCTTCAGGGCTCGCACCAGGATCCAAGCAGCCCATCTCTGCTCCAGCGTAGGTGGTTGTGTAAGACACACTCGAATTGTAGAGTAAACTGAGTATGTAACAGCAGAGAGCCTGGGCTGTCGGACATTCTTCAGCAGCTGGGAGTTAAACAAAAGGAGATGCCATTTGGGGTTTGTTAAATGACAAGACTCTATAATCCAAACATGTCCATCACCTTCAAGCAAGGAGCCTGTGACACAGGTAAAATTGCTTTTGTTCACTCAAAAGATCAATATTGTCAGGATGAAATTATATGCCTGCTGATATGAAGAACTCCGCCTGGCCAACAGTCAGCAATCAGAAACTCCCTCTTGAAAAAACATTAAAAAAGCAAAACAAAAGAAAAACCCTAATATACTGCCACCTTCCAAATCACCTTATTTGGACTGTTCTTGCCAGGAACTGTAGATCATCACCAGATTTCTTGGGAGAATGATTTTCTGTGCATATGTTTTTTTCTGATGCAGGAAATTCCTCAGATTTAATCAAGTTCTTTTCTATCAAATAATCAAAGCTAATCAAACTGTCAGAGTCTCATTTGAAGACCACATTTCTCAGTGAACTTTGGCATTTACTCCATGTCAGTCACTGTAATACTTTTCTCTGAACAAACCTGTTGTCAAAGGCAGTTTCTCATTGTGTTCATCTAAAACTCTCCATCTCTGCTCGACTTCAACAGTTTCTTCCTCTCGCCCCCACACGTCTGTTTTGTTTTTCACTGGGTTTAACTTTGCATATGTGGTTTGGTGTGTTTTTTTTAATATAACATCAAATCTCTTAATTCTCTGACCCAGAAATCAGAGACAATCCTCATAAAAATCTGGGACAAAGAACACACACACAGATGCACGCACACATCAGGAAGAGCTTCTGAAACTCCCAAATCTACCCATTTATAGTGATTTTGATTAAAGAAAGCATTTCAAGAAGAACTGGTGCTGTCGGATCTCAGGTTATTTTGAACACAAATCTTTGGTTTTCAAGTGCAGCTCTACTCTAAAATGGGATACTGTTTTTAAGAGTGACAACACAGTGACCCAGGTTTACTGTTAACCAATGATTTGCACGCTAGATGGGCCCGGTTTAAGAGAAAGGCTTTTCCCTCCCACATTGTCACCTCCATGAAGCTAATTAGGAATCTGAGATCCAAGCTGGGTATCTGCCTGCTCTTGTAGCACTACAGGAATAAAGGTTTCTTCAGCTAGAGCGTGACCTTTCTCTGAGCTGTGCAATCCATTCCTGCAGCAGTTTTGCCAACGAGTAAATAATTAGAAATTAGTGAGCGGTCATAGCGATGAGTCACAGCAAACCTTCACTAGAACTAATGAACTTGCAGGCCAAATTGGGTGTTGGAGACATCTGTGAAGTCCCCTGGTTTCACAATGCTGTCACCTGAGTCATGCCGGTGGGCAGGCAGAGGTGCAGTCACCCGGACGAAACACCTGGTCCCATCGCTGAGTCACGCACTGCTCTTGGAGCTGCTCGGCCCTCACAGCAGAGCTGCTGCAGATGCCCAGACCAGGAGAGCGCTGTCTGATCAAAGGCAGGGGACAGCAATGTGCTCTCTTTGCACAGCCACTTTCCACAGGCAAGTGTAATTTAACGAAGGAGAATAACCAAGCACTGCAGGAGTGAGGTGGTTGTCTCARTCAGGGAGAGACGCACACAGGCAGAGCAATTTCCACTACAGCAAATCCCACCAGTCTTTAGGGGAAATTAAAAGGCGCGTAAGGACAGCTCCATCATACGTCACCATCAAGCTGGCTCACGGCAGCGCGGAGGGGAATTTTGGCCAGTGAAGCCTGGGTACATCCTAGCCCACCCCAAGGAAAGCGGGCACTGTTTGTACCATCTTGCCCAGCACCTCTGCCCTGGGGGTGGAATCGGTGCCAGTTCAGGAGCAAGTCACCCAGCTCGCCATAACCCTGAGACCCAGCGACAGCCGCAGGAGTGAGCTGGGAGCTTATGTGGGCTACACACGTTAAAAGCACAGCACTGCGTAACAAACGAGCCAAAGTCAATGGCAGGGCATGTGCTGGGAGAGTCCTTGCGGCCAAGTTTCTTCTGCCATGCGTCTTAGCTTTTCATAAGAAACGCCTCTCTGTCACAGCCCTGAAGTGCCACCAGCACTGGCGACGTTAGCCCTGTCTGCCAAGCGCCTCAAACCCAGAGCTCAGATAAAGAGCAAGGCCAAGGAGGGGGCTCACCCCATCCACCCCCCCGGGATCCCTTTCCCCGAAACATGGGAAAGTCTCCAGTGACACGGTTTCACACACAGTCTCAGAACCATTACTAAAGGCAAAGTCTCATTGAAGTGGGTGATTTAGCTTAACTACCCTCAGTAATTCACGCAGCTAGGCCTACAATAGCAGCCAAGCACAGGACAAAACTGCATTACTGTATCTTGAGGTCTGGGGCTCTCAAATCTGAAAGGGAAGTAGCAGTTCAAACCAGCCAGGGCTTTAATACCAGATTAAATGCTTTCACAGTAGCCTGTATGTTTGAAAGCTTCCAGCCAGTCTTTTGTCAAGCCAATTTAGTTCGCATTGTACTTTGGCTTCAAGAGGTATCTTAAAGTGTAACCGGCAGCATATTTTTTTTACATGGTAGCTTAATAGTCTTGGAGGGAATTCATGAACCTGGGAAGGCCAGGACTCCTTATTAACAGGGAAGGAAGTGTTTTAATGGCAGAGGGGCCAAGCAAAGCTCTTCTCTCCTGCACAGTTGGCCTGAATATACTATTGTTTAGGGAATCTATCAAGCATTTTGTCCCAAAAAATCTTGCCATTTTAGAAGGCTGAATGAAGCTCTGAGATTATGATTTTTTAATTTCCCCATTAGCAGCAACAGAAGGTTACAAGTCTGTTAGCTTCTCCAGATCGGATAGCCTATCTCCATACAAGGATTTTACTTTAAAAGGGCTAATTATCCCAAGCTTTGAATCAGAAAATAAGACATGCCTTAGAGACACCATCCCCTATCCCAGACACTTAAATGCATCAATTTAGGAAAGTTCCTGGCTGATCTTAGAGCAGCCAGAGTGCAAAGGAGGCTGGACTAGCATGTGAGACCACTTGTGGGAACAGCCATGAAACGCCGACATCTGACGGGGACAGCAGCGGGAAAGCTCCTACCCTGACGGTTAGCTCAGCAGCTCTAGAAACACACCGCTTCTTAAACAGGGGAAAAGCACCACCAAAACTACCCCGAAGGAGCCCATTTCCCAGGCTGCTTTAGAAACCAGCACCTGAGCAGCACACGGCACAGACGGCTCTGTAACCCTCGCCTTTGCAGGAAACTGCTGCTGCTGCTCCTCCTTCCCCTCCGCTCCTCAGTCTCAGGACAGAGAAACCTCTGTCTGCTCCCGCGGGCCACCGCAGCCCTGCTGGCGGGCATGGCTGGAAGGGCTCTGCAAACCACCCTCTCCACAAGCGCATCCTTCTCATTCAAATGAGAAGCTGGTACAAAGGCGAGGGTCCTGCCCGCACACAAAGAGCCGCTTGGGATCGCCGCAGCGAGGGGGGACTTCGGCCCGCGGCCCCAGGCAGTGAATGCAAATGCCTACATCCCCTCTGAGCAGCTCGGCTGGAAACAACAGAGGCCAGCATTGTGAACGGAAAGCCGAGAGAGGCATCTCTTGCAATACGCAAGGCATCAGGAATGCCCCGAAGCCCCCAGCTGATGAAACACCCAGGAAGCGGAGGGAAGGCCAGTGCAGCAAACTTCCCGGGCACCTCCCATCATACAGTCAATAAGAACACCACACTTGTTTTTTGTACAAACGGTCTTGCAATTCAACTAAAACTTTCCTGGCACTCCCACRTCACTTGTCCCCCAACCACAGGCTATTCTCGGCCACAACACTGCAACCACCCCACTGCTGCAACCCCCGCACGACAGAAGGACTTCTCCAGCAGGAGGAACCTTGCTCAGGTTTGGACACTCAGCCGTCTACAAGCCACAGGTTTTGGTCAATATCCAGAGTTTCCCACCAGACAGCATCTGTATGTGTAGCAGATGATAGTGCTGCCAAGAGCTGTTTTTTTACCGGCAAGCTCACTTTTCAAACAGCAGGTCTCCAGGTCAACACCTCTAGTGCACAGGTTCCACCGCACCGGCCCTTATGAAAAATAAGACTTGAAGGTAGACCTCCCTTGGGACCTGGTTCAAAGCCYGGTGAAGTGAGAATTCTCATTACTTGGTTACTGCTAACGTATATAAAGTTTTTGCTGCTGGGACCCCTGAGACTCTTAAGTCAAACAGCCGTAAGAAGATGTGATTTGTGAACGATATACATACCCTGGRCTTTCAGCATTACAGTGAGGCGGTTTGGGGGTTTTATTGTAGAAAAGGCAGCAGTGCAAAATGTGAAGTGGTAAATCTCAAAACCAATGTACTAAAATTCAAGGAAAACACTCAAGTCAAGCTTCATTCCATCTGCTCTATTTTATGTTCTCTTTGTTAGAGCAGCTAATGGAGAATAATAAAAACATTAATAATCAAGCTAGATTTATAAACTGGGCAAGATATTCCACTGGTAATGAAATCTGGAGAATCATTCAATATTATATTGCTTTGGGCAGCACTCTAACAAGAACCGCCATTGAATTATAGCCCTCTTTCGTTTTGCTGAACTTTAATTTGGCCCAGCATCACTGTTTCATTTAAAATAAACCTATAGCAGGACTGACTGGAGTGGAGCAGGCAGCTCAGATGCAGAGTCCTGCGTGCTGCCTTGGTCCGCGTACAGCCTCTCAGCTGCAAGGGGGGCATTTTGAATGTAAAAGCTATGTTGACACTGCGCTATATTTACTGCAGAGAATTGCTGGCTATTATTTTCAAAGGTTAGTGGAGCTTTCTATTGCCATGGTTTCATGCTCCCTAGTTTTCAAATATTTGGTGGAAAGGCATCACACATCTTTAATTTTTTAGTTGTTTCATAAAGTGGATGTCAAATAATTCTTCTTAAAGCGCTCACTTCCCCCACACTGTTTTTTCCTGACAAACACCTCCAAAAATACCTGGCGTTTTCTGCTCTCTGCTGCTCATTACAGGGCATAAGCACAAACCTTCTTTATAATCAATCCCCCTCCTAATTCCCCAGCTCTGTCAAAGCCAAAGAGATGCCTCTGCCCAGCAAGCACACCCACTGAAAGGCAGAGATCACTGAGACACACATTTCAGATCTTCTAGTCTAAAATCCCCAGAATAAGCAAGGTTTGGTCTTAACAGCGCAGCACTCCGTAATTTCTCCCGCCAGCAGTTACCTGCAGTTAACTTCTCAGGAGCTGCCGCCCTTTCTGTGCGAGAATCCCGCAGTTCTGTAGCATGGTTTTGAATGACCGCTCAGTTCCAGTGCCCAGACAGAAAGGTACCTTAATGCCTAAAAGCTGTCAGCAATAACTAACAAGCCCCCTTGAGTAATAACATTTAACCTGTAAAAGCTGTGTGCAGCAAGTGCAGTCGCAAAGGTAAAAAAAGGTCAAAGACTTTAAGTTTGAGTCAAATTGATCGGGGCAGAATGTACCAATTCATGTGCTGTTTGTATTAAATATTAATTTCAGTGTCAACATCTGGTTACAGAGGGAAGTGAATGCACAACAATAAAGCAGATGCACCTCATTTTCCCCCATTTCCTATTAAATCAATGTGGAAAAACATCGTTTGTCCTTCCCGGAGCACAAGCAGAGGCTTGCGGCCCCGCTGGGACCCGGCTTCCCCGCTCAGCGCCGCGGCGTGCAGCCGGGCGCGCTGCTCTGGGTGAGCCGTGCTCGCCAGACAGCCCTGCCTCCATGGCAAAGCCCAGCAGCAGTGCACTAGTGGCGTTTTGAAATTCGCTGAATTTCATGGAATCGCTCCAAGCCGGCGGTTCCAGCCCCAGGACCGCTTGCCCAACGCAGAGCTACACACCGGCTTTCTGACACCCGCCTCAAGTGAAAGCCCGTGTTTGACACAGTCGGGCAGCTTTTCTCTTTGAGCTGGGGTCTCCTCCCCGAGCTAAGGCTGGCGCCTGCCACAATAAACTTCTCCTCCTCCAGGAGAAAAGCCTCTGTCTCTCCCTCTCTTCAAGGAGACAGCGTGAAGTTGCCACAGACCTGCCAGCATTGCAATCTAGCGGGGACGTTAACCCAAGCCCCCAGTGCCCACTAAAACGCTTTCGCTGCCCTGCAAACAGGGCAAGCACCTGCGAGAGGAGAAGCACAGCTGCAAAAACACGCACAGGCTGTACAGACCACCTCAGCGGAGCCGTCCCTCCGCCCGCCGCGGGCACCCGCACCCGCATGCCGCGTGGGGGGAGCAGCCCCCGGCCGCTCTGCCCCGTCGCCGCCCTGGGGATCGCTCTTGCTCCAGACGTGCCGTGTCACCACACTTGCTGGCAGCAGGTTGCGCGCTCCGGCGCGGGCAAGGAGCCCCCCACCAGCGCCGGCCGCATCGCCTCCATGTGCGCTTGCTAGCGGCCTCAGAGACCCGCAGATGCAGAGCTTGGGGAAAGTCGGGCCGTCGTGCAGGGGGGCCACCGTGCAGCGGGTGCGGGGGGGAACGGGTGCAAGGGGGGGCACCGGGGGGGCCACCGTGCAGGGAGGGCACCGGGTGCACGGGGGG
>NW_020447752.1:4650606-4664532 GCF_003343035.1 Apteryx rowi | reverse complement strand
GCGCCGCTCCGAGCCCGCTGCCCGCGGCCGCGGCGGCTCCCCGTCTCCTGCCATGCACCCCTCGGCGCCGGCCGGCGGAGCGTCCCCGGCGGGGGCGGGGGGAGCAGGAGGAGGAGGAGGAGGAGGAGGAGGAGGAGGAAGGCATGCTAATGCGGGAGGCGGTGTCTGCGCTCCGGCGAGGAGGGGGCGGTATAGCGGGGTGCTGTGCAGCGTCGGGCACGGCGCCGCTCCCCGGGGCGAGGGGGGATTGCCCTGTRTACGAGGCTACATACATCATGTAAATCTATACTTAACACGACGGCGTGGCAGGGCGACCCTGTGCCAGGTGCTGGGCGCCAGCCGGGCGCGAGGAGGCGGCAGGGGGAGAGGCGCCCCGGGCTCCCCCTCGCCAGCCCTGCGCACCCCCCGGCCCCCTCCGCCGCCCGGCCCTGCCAGCGCTGCCCTCCGAACGCCAGGAGGGGGATTGAACAGGAGATTTCCCCTACTGGGCACAGGTGCCCCCAAAAGAAGCTCAGAGCGTGGCCGAGCGGAGAGACGTAGCAGCATGGATAGAGCGGTATCGCCATCGCCAACGACCCCGTCCACAGTAACACAGCGCAGGACGCTGCTCGACCCCCGCACGGCCTGGAGCTTGAAGGCAAGGTTTCGGTCCTTCAGGGCCTCTGCTCCCGACCCTGGGACCACCTCTCAGGTGCACACAGGCAGAGCTCCTGGCCCTGGGCCAGCACGTTTGGTCACATCCCTTTTTAAGCGTTAAAATTTCAGCTTCTGCATGTACCAGCCCCATCCTCCAAGCTCACGAAGGTGCTGTAGAAACGCCTGGGTGTTGGTGCGGCTCGGAGCAGCAGCCAGTTTCAGCGTGGCAGACGTCTGGCTCGTGCCTGTAAGCAGCACAACGGGAACCTCAGCCTCTGCAGCGCAGCCTCCCAGGAGAGCTGCGAATCTGCCTCCCGCTTCGAAAGGCCAGATGGCAGGGGACACCCCGCGATCTCCAGCTCCTGCCAGTGTGGGGTGAAAAGGTTCTTCATGTCTGCATCTGTGTTCTCCACTTCCCATTAGCACATTAATGTACTCAACAGCAATGAAATTATCTTTAAAGTTGTTTTGAAAACAAGACTGCAAATGTACTGTCTTCCTTAAAAAAAAAAGAAAAAGGACAAATAAGAAAGAAATCTCTTCGAAATGGAAAAATTGGCAGAGATGAAAGATTGCTTCTTCTAGATGCTGCTGGGGCAAAATTATAATGGACATTGATATGACACCTTCTGCACAAATAGATTTATTCAGCACTGAAGCGTAGCTGCTTCTGGAGGTATTAAATATCAGACAGCAGAGGAGGAGAAAARAAATCTCTGTCCAGAAGAAACTGTTTAAAGAGACATGGAGATGTCGCTTCCTGCAGCTGATTCAGTTCCTAGGTACCCCGAAGAGCGAGGCTGAAGTTTTGACACCAGCCCCAGAGGCACTGGGGGTGGATTGCAGGGCTCAGTCTAGCTCGCTACGGTCGCCTCCATAGCCCAAGAGCTCTTGTATCTCGAGAGCTTTGTTCCTTACTAAAGCAAAGTTCAAGTTCTTAAAAAGCACAGCAAAACCATCATTTGTTTCAACAGGTGCAAGGGAGGGTAATTTCCAAAGGACAAGATCTTACGCGCGCACTGGGGGCTGCATGATGGAACCAGCTGGCAGCTCCAGTTTTCTCCATTTAATCTCATTTTGGAAAGGTGCCCGCAGTCACCTTACCACTGAGCGGTTCGGCTGGCCCCACGGTCTCTTGGCTGGGCTTTTTCCCCTTTCTGTGCATCTCTCTCCCTTTTGTTATTCCCTTTGAATCAGATCCCTCCCCCTTTGCCTGGCTCCCTCTCCTCCTCTCGCCTYCCCCTGCCCCGTCTCCTCTTTTCCGTTCTGCAGCTGCCGCCGCTCTCCAGGGAGGGCTGCACTTCTCGCACCCAGTAATTGCTGCGCTGGCCCTGATGAGACAAGCGTCATTATTTGCCCAATTCCACAATTCTCAGCTCTGTGCAAAATTAAGAAGCCACCATAAACCCCTCAACCTTCCCCTGGTTTTCCAGTGGGGAAGCATTATCTTGGGCATTCACTGACAGTCTGACATTGCTTAGCAACATCACATGTAGTAATTTCCTGCTAAGTAGCTTCAGAATCTCTTCTTATTAGGGGTCATTTCACTTGGCAGTTGACATGACTATGGGCAGATCGAAGTGATCCCTGGGAGGAATACAAAGGCAGCAGAGAAGTACAACACTCGGAGCAGCACGCAACAACCATTCAAAATCCCACAGATTAGGGCAAGACTGCCTCCCTTGCCGAGTCGGAAATTGCTAGCCAATGCAGAAGTTCACTAGCCTCAGTAAAGGACATGGACTGGATTTGGGGTTATCGCTACCAAATATTCTAGCAAGGGAACCAGGATTAGGGTCCTGGAAATCTGAGCTGTTTCCAAGCTCAGACATGGGCTTTTGGGGGATTTTGGATGACTCTCRGGCTCTGTTGCTATAGCACAACGCAAACAAACTGTCCCTCAACRCAGCACAGTTTGCCCTCGTTAGCCTGGCCCCTGTGCCTGCTGCAGCGGGACCATTTCTGGCGCTGACCCCATCAGGGCCAGCTCAGGCATCCCCATGCTGCCCTTGGATGGGCGACACTGCTGCCCTCCTCACGGGGAGGCACCCTGCGGCTCCGCACGGCTGGGTCCTACCTCTCTGCATCCCCGCATCCGTCCCCCCGACAGCCTCCTCTGGTCCAGGTGCATCAAGCCGTGGCACTGAGGTTACCTTGAGGGTCTCCATTGCACTACCAGGAGATGCTGCACTCTCCACCCTCACCTTTAATTCCATTTTGCCGCTGAAAGCAATGAAGGATTAAGGATCCTCAAGGGCAGCTTGTGTGCTGTTGGACCAAAAGATAAAGACTGACCCCACTCCATCCAAAAGTTTTGCTCTTCATTTCAAGGGGTCAAGATTTTAGAGCACATACTGCCATTTTATCTTCAACTTCTGGATCAGCCCCTCTCACAGCAGCACATCAGGGACAAAATCTTCACAATCTCCATCAGACCAGGTGGTGTTTTAAACAGATTGACAGCAGGGCAAATGGAGARCACTGCTCTGTCAAATGTGGTTTAATCCTTTTAGAGTCTTTCCTCTTGTGCTCAATGCAAGAGCGTACAGGTTTGTACCAAATCTAGAATATATTAAAACTTGACTATTGCAAGAGAATACTTTTCCCACAGCCACTTCTCATGGATGTGCATTACATACACATGCTGCAATCAGAGTTTCRTGTGTTTGCAGACCGTTTCGCTGCAGCAGAGACCGAGGCACAGCTGTGTCAGCAGCAGAGGCTGGTCCTCCCYGGGGAGCAATGCCCTGCAGGCACCGAGCTGCCGCCAGCTCCTCCTTCATGCCGCCTGCTTCAGGGCACCACAGACAAATTCCCCCTCACGGGCGTGGACTGATTTTTGACAGAGYGGATAGTCGGATGGCCCCAAGCAGCATCAAAAATCCTAGTGCTCTGTATCTATTCCTGGTAACCACCCCTGGCAGAGAGGACTAATTCTCAGGTGGCTTTGGACATTGTTATGGGGAGAGGGAAAACTCACAGGCAGCACTGCCCAGACTGAGATTTTGAATCTCCTTAAGCTCCAGCTCCTCCACGGCACTTGGGAACAGGATCCCCGAGCGGTCAGGACATTTTGTCTCTAATTTTCAACGTCCAAGTGCTGCCTTGGCCCCTCTACGTACAGCAAGAGAGGCTTTCACAGGGGCGAGGTGGGCTCGCACTCTGCAAGCCCACATTGCTGGGATTTTCAAAGAAACAAAAAAAAACCCCGCAGTGCCAAATAGTTGCAGTGGCCAAATCCCAGTGAACGTTGCAGCCTCTGATTTCTGCAGTTGTTGATACCTGTTCTGTTTCACCATCTGCCCAGATACTAATTGTTATCATCTGTATTATGACAGCACCTCGGAGCAAGTCTTGGACCATAAAAGCCTGCAACCTGAATAATTAAATACACTGTATGAATAGATGCTTTGTCCGTTCCCTACAGCTATTCAGAATAATTCCCAGCGTATTTATAAACATATTTAGCAAGCAGTTATGATAAAATGTCGGATTTTTATACGTTAATCAGAAACTATGATACAAATTATGATACCAAAAAAAGCGTATCCATGTACACACAGCTGGAAGAGCTTTTTGAATTGTTTAATTTTGTTACATTAAACGTCCTCCTCCTCCAATAAAATGCCGTTTGATCATCAAGGCCCAAGATGGGCCAAAGAGGTCGGAGAGATGATCTAAAACCCCAAGCCTTCAAACTGTTGCAGCATATATACTTAAAGTTAAGCGTATGAGTAATCCTGCTGACATCAGAATAACTAAATGGATGTCATAAAAGTACATCTCTTCCAGGGAAGTTTGGAAGCTATGCACAATATGAGGAGGCAAGTTGTATGGATGCCATCAAGTCCCTACAGCTACAGAAAGTCAGGTTAGGAGATATGAAGATCCTAGTTAGAACGAACTGAACTGTGAATATTCTTTCCATTTACTTTTCAGTTAATAATAATAATAATAATAATAAATTCTCAGAGGTACAGGTTTAACTCCATGCTTGTGTCATAAGAACGATACATGGGTAGATGTAGTTTCCACGCCATTCATTGCACAGGTGAGTTAGTGAATAGGATTCATGTAAGGAAGGAATGGTGAGGGGATTTTAATTCTAAGCAGAGCTTCCAGAATGTATTCTTTCTGCTTCATTTGTTGCAAATGAATGGCTCAGTTAAAACAGCATTTCAACACGTTTTAGCCAAAATATTTGCTTTGCACAACAGCAAAATACAGATAACTGCAAGCAACTGTAAGTAAGAACAAGCAAACTGACAGACACAGCAATTTGCTGTCTATTATGATACCTATAGAATAGAGTCTTTTTTAGCACAAAACTTTTATGCAAAGAGATGCTAGTAAAACTGATTTACAAGTTAGCATTTGCCCGATCTGGCTGGCATTGTAAGTTTGGAGGGAAAAAAAAAATGCAAACAATTACACCATGTTTGTTTTCTTTCCACATGCATTCCAACTGAAATACACATACTTAAAATATTTTCACCTTTGTGCACCAAAGATTGCAAGTATGAATTTAAAATGTCATTATCTTCTAACTGTATGTGCTACGCGCAAGATGAAGATTTTCCTCTCGGTRTATTCGGGATAATTAGCCTGTATGACAACATTCAGACAATTTAATTTCCCAATTACACAGTTATACTGAAAATATCCTTTGCATTAAATATGCAGCATTTCTTATCAGTAGATACTCTACAACTTCTCCTGCACTGTTATATCACCGCGGATGCTCCTGTTTTGGCAAGTTGAGAAATAATAATTTTCTGCCCTATCAAGCAGGAAGACAGAAACTGCAATGCTTCAGCAGACCGGTGGCCCGGCCTAATGTGGTGGCCTCTCTGCAGGAGCAGCTGCCCCAGCCAGCGGCGCGCGTAGAGCTCCCGGGAGGTGCCGGTTAGCACAGCTCTCTTGCTGAGCCCAAGTGGTAAATCAGTTTAAGCCATGAAGTGCGAGAATGAGGACATTTGCGATACCATCCTGCTGTTCTCCTAGAAGCTTTGGTAACCATGGGAAAATTAGTTACTGGAATCTAATTTACTTGCATGTAATTAATTTCACCCAGAGGCTACGTATTTGCCTTCCTAAATTTAGGACTGATGGGTGACCAGTGATAACGGAAGAACAATCGCTTTTCTGAGAGCGATAGTAGACACACAGCTGCATGTGTTAACTGTTACTCATGGTGAGTTCGGAAATCTTTCTTTTCAAGAGTAAAAATGAAGCAGAATGGCGCATTTTTAGATGGCTTGAGAGTATACAGCATTTTTTTGCTTCCTTGCTCTCCAGCTGAAAGACCAACCTACCAGCATTTCTTCAATAACTTACTTGAAAGGATCTTGATACCTTCAGTCCAGCGGCTCCTCTCCTGGGAGAGAGGCCAAGGTCTGAATTCGGGTGGGGAAACCAGCGCTTTCCTGCAGGCCAGGGCTCAGGCATATCGAGGGACGCCATAGAGGTGCTTGCAGTGCTCTCCTTGTCCCCCAGTTTACTGGGAGTGTCCAAAAAGGCTCAGCCCCTCATRCCTTTCTATCTCCCCTCTGCACCGTCTCACCCAAACAAGCTCAGTTACGGGGACTCCAGTCCTTCTGTCCGTAGCACTGCCTCAGCCGGTCTCTCCGAGGTCTCGTGGCCGCCCATCTGCCAGCGCCAGGCCGAGGCAGGGTTCGTTGTCCTCCCTCAGAGCTCTCCCCCCTTCTGCAGGCTCCACTTTCAGCGCCACCATCTGTCACCTGGGTCTGCTAACAAAGCGTGGCTTGGACCTATCTAACTCAGCCTAGGTCTAAATCTTGCAGATTTCTCCTACGTAACACCTGAAAAATGCAGCCTTCCCTGGCTATGCCCACAGCTAAAGTTCTCTCCAGCTTGCATCACTTCTTTTGTAAAGCACTTTTATCTCTTTCTGCCCATCCTGCTCCTACAAGCACCTCTATCAAATGCCRTTAGAGGTCTTTTTCCAAGCCCATCACTTTGACCATCTCTGCACTCCTTTCCAAGTACCTCTCTGCTGAATTCTCTACATCAGATCAAACAAACTGCTTGTCTTTATTTCAAAGCCTTTCACAGACAACCCTGCTTTGCCTTTTGTCACTTATTTAGCAGTGAGGAATCAGCTCCCTCCTCCAGCTGGCCCACGAATCCAGCCTTTATCTTCCTTTGCTAGCTTTTTCAAACAACCACACATGCGCTTTTTTTCTATGTGGCCCCTTGTGCGTGGGGATCTTGCCTTCGAGCCCAGCCCAAGGCTGCTGCGCTCCTCTCCTTTGGCCCCCTCCGGCTATGAACGTGGCTGTAAGAGCAGGACCCCCATCGGGCCGTTTGGGCSACATGGCTGCGTTCTGGGGACTCCACCAAACTTGCCTCGTTGTTCCCTTTTTCTCCTGTGCCTGCCTTCACACATTGCTTTGGGTCTCGGCCAGGGCAAGAGAGCTCTTTGCTCCAAGTGTGGAAGGCACCTAGCACAAGGCAATCTTCATCTACAGCTAGCGTCCTTTGACACTGCAGTAACATCAGTGACAGCTAAAACAGTCAGTTACTCAGCTCACAGCCAGGTTGCCACCAAGCAGACACAACTGCGCRCCATCCAACACACAGCACCAGCCAGATCATATGCTTCTCATGCGACAGTGTTTAAAGCATTAAAATCCAGGAAGGAAGAAAGAAGCGGTAGAACAGAAGCATGCGTTTTCCAGGCTTAGCTTTGCTGCTAACCCCCTCAGTACAGCAAAGCCTCAATCAAGATTTTGTGATAACTAGCTAGGCAGACGGTTGGGCCAGATTGCTGCATTAAAGCAAATGGAAAGCAAAATTGTCTCTTCACTACCAGCATCCCCCTCTTTGCTCCCCTTGCTTTTTAATAATATCAACATCATTTCATGCACTTTTAAGCAATGAAAAGCCCAGAGGTTAATTAATCAGAGGTAGAACATAATCACTTTAATCAGAAAAACCCYCAACCAACAGAACCCACAAAGCCAAAACAGAAAAACTAAGAAAAGCCACAAGGCAACATTTGATAGAGTTTTCCCATGCAACAAACAAAGTACTCATTTTATTATCATTGAAACACAGACCATTCTTTGATATCATGAAACCTTTGACCTGCTTTTATAATACTTTAATAAGTGTTTGTGCTTTCTGTCAGTCAGAAAGACAGCAAATTACATATCATACATATAAAGCCAGCAATCTGTAACTGCTGCACACGTACACTGTACCAACAGAGGCAGACAGTCATTTTAGTAGTGGCAGAACATGTCTCATCAAATTAAATCCATCTATATATCTTCTTTCAACATATTACATCTTGATTGGCAACCTTTCTAGAGGTCTGGCTCAGACATCTCCAGGATTTTGCTTGTGAGGTCAATAAAATGTCTAATGCAATGCTTTTCACCACCAAATCAGGGATGACAAGTCAACAGACCTCAGCTGYGTGCTCTGCCATGGTAGCCCCTGGCCTGCAAACAGCATGTGGTTCAACGGGGGATGCTTGCCCCTATCTCAGATCCTTGCTTTGTTCTCTCACTGTTCATCTTCCTGGTTTACCTGCCAAATCTTTTTGTCCAGCCCCTTCTATACATGCTAGCATATCCTGCTGGTTCCTTCCCCTTCCCTCCTCTGAAAACCTAATGGATTGACCTTAATCACAGTGCTATTTCCTGCTCCCCAACTGAGCATGCGTCTCGCCTCTGTCTGCTGCTCACTCTTGGAGAGCAACAGCAGTTTATGGTGCTGGTGGTCCTGGGTTTGAGTTCTGGAAAAGTCTGGGTCCCCCTCACCTCCTAGTTCTGGTAACCTCACTTCGAGAGAAATGAGGGCTACTTAAGAGTCCAAAGGAGAACAAAACAAAACAAAAGGATCGGATGCCTTACAGGGAAAGGCTTACGCGACTGAACATACCCCATCTTTTCAGAGGAAGATGTTACCGGCAAAGAGCAAGCAGGAAAGAAACGCTGTGGGGACAGGACAAGCAGAAAGGAGATTAAAACAGGAGATGTGATACAGGTATCATAGAAAGCTACAAGAATAATGAAATATGTAACCCCATTGCCTGGGAAGGCTGTGGGCTCTCCGCCACTTAATTTATCTTCTTAGAATAGCTCTGAAAACATTAAAGTGCAAATTCTACTTTTTCTTTATAAATATGTACCTACAAGATGCATTTGAGACACATGTTTGGATTCAGAGCTGAACATTTACCAAATTGCACATCCTGGAGTTTACCTTGGCCCAGTTACAAAGCCAGCAAATGTGGAACCAGTTTTGAAATCTCAGCAAAACCCAAGGAGAATTTGGAGCCAGGGTTGCAAATGCAGGACTTTCTCTTGCTGTAAACAATTCATCTCTCAGAAATGTATTGCCCACAGTGGTAATGTGGCCTGTAGCAGAGCTAAGCACAACCTAAGGACAGCTGACAGCACTTCTCAGTTTCCCTGTTAAGGTCCTAATGTGAAATCCTTGGATTTCTCTAGCAGAGCAACTCCACTGCATGAAAACCAGGCAAATCAGTATTTACAAGGCTTCTTTCTCCACGGTCTCTTCTGTAGCTTCTTCGCAGAACTACAGCCAAAGGAACGTTCAAGCCGCTTGATCAATTTTCCCCGCTTTAAGCCTGCAGTGAAAGAAAGTGTCATTTAATAAAGCAAATGCTTGCTATGAAATCTCCTTTTGATGGCGAAACTCATTCTTCAAATCCACACAGGGATTTTGCCTTTGTAACTATTCTTAAAAGTGGGAAAATTTCTRTCAAGGTCAAAAGAAAGTAGCTTCTGTGGAAGGGGAAGATTTCACTGCTGGAAAGCCAGGTGCAGCCCCAAAAGCAATATTCTTCCCTTACTCCACAATCTCCTGGATTCATTAAGGGTGAAGAACAACAGCCCCATTCAGACTTGAAGGATTGGGCCTCTGTATGCAAGAGGCATCTGAAATAAACAGTAGAGTAATTTGTGAAACAACTTAGGAAACTGAATTATTTCTCACGATTTAACTTCAATGACTCCTTCCTACTCCCTTGATCTTAAGCAGCTTGTTAGGTCATGTTGCATTAGAAGCTAAAGTTGCAGCAGATACTGAACAGCATTGGACCAGGGAAAAGAAAGAAAGAAAGAAAATAAGGCCCTGAATGGTTTTCCTTTACCAAGAACAAACATATGCAATAGCACACTGCTTTGGAAATAAATTGTTCATGAACCTTCTGGCTCGAAGCTACTACTAAATCTTCAGGTTTGCAATGATGCCCAGGTATACACGGGAAGAAAAAAAACACAGGAAAAAAAACCCTCACAGCTCTATTAAAGGTCTTACTGAAAAGTCTCTTTGCTTTACAGAAAAGCTCTTATTTACCCCTTGTGTCCTCAGAATAACAGATTATCACAGCTCCTGGCAATCAAAGCACAGCTCTATGTCCATACTGCAGAATAAAGTGTATTACACATATTGCAAGCTGTTACATAAACCAAACTTTTATTATGGTGGTTATAGCAGAAAGATGTCCAAAGGGATGTTTTATAGACAACTGCTCTCTGTACTTAATCAAAGTACAATATCAAATGCCTTTTTTTTTAAGCATCACTAGAGAAATGTTTTATTATTTCTAAATCATCCAATACTTTACCACTAATTCCTTATGTTATTAAAGCTTGAGTGAGGAGACTAGGGTCTGGCTCTTGCAAATCCTCAGCCTATTGAGTTTGGGTTTCTAAAGCCTCAGCTCTGAGTGACACCTGAGCTGTCRCGAGACAGATGCTGGCTCACCGGAGGCTCAGGACCACCCGTCTCTGCTCGCTCACACCGCCCTGCGGTCCCCGGCGCGGGCAGCGCTATCGCACAGCGACAGCCCATAGCCATGAACGCGCAGCGAGAGCGGGCAGAGCGCACGGCTGGGTCAGCCCCACAGCACGGCACTCGCCGCCGGAGCGTCCCGCTGCAGCCTCGGGGCTGAAAGCACCCGCTTCCAGCCCAAAAACACCCGCCTCGGAGCCATCCCRCCGGGGGCTTGGGCCCTAAAGCGCCCGCTTCCAGCCCACAAGCACCGGCCCCGGGGCGTCCGTCCGGGGCTCCCGGGCGCACACAACGGCCTCCCAGGGCCGGCGGGCCGATGCTCCCCTGCCCCGCGCCAGCCGCTGCCTCCTGCCACTGAACCCTGCTAATTGCTGCCTGCTACAATCAGGCTGGTTCCTACTTGCAGCGTGATTCGTGCGAGAGCGCGCAGGAGCTTACACGCATCCGTGGCTCCTTCCGCGCCTGGCAGCTGAGCGAGCCAGGCAGCGGCCACACGCAGCTTTAGSCCCTCGCGGAGGAGGACGCGTCCCGGGCCCACGCTCGGGCTGCTCCCGGGCACGGGGGAAGGGGACGGCCGTGGCCGTGTCCCTCCGGGGGAAGCACGGGCGGCGATGGGGCTGGGGCAGAGCAGGACTCCGGGGTCAGGCGGTCTCGCCCCGCGCTGAGCCCGCGCGGCAGGAGGGGGCGAGAGCTCGACCCCCAAATTACCTCTTTGCGCCAGGGGCTCGGGAGGGAGGAGACAGGGAGCAGGGGGAGAAAGAGAAAGAAACAACAACAAAAACCCAAAGCTGCTGCTTAACTATGGGAAAGGAGGAAGAAAGAGAACAGAAGTCTAAGAAGTAAAATAAGAAGTTAAAAAAATAGAATATGATCAATACAGATCTGCATTCGCTGGCTCCTTTGTTTCACCGATCTTTACATGTTCCTCATGAAATTGGGACCATCTTAGGTACCATGAGAAATAAGGATTCCTGGCTAGATAAATGACTGGAGGAGCTTATCTTTCGCATCCTTTGCTCTGCACACAGCCACTAATGTGGGAAAGCTAWTGTACCTCTCTGTCAAGGCTTCTATAAAATAATTCATATAATTATTTCATCAGCCTTCTTAARGAAAAAGAAAAAGAAAAGAAAAAAAGAAAAAGAGAGAAAGAGAGAAAATCTRCTTGGAAAAGAGGAGACCTGTGGAGGTCTGATTTGAAATTCACCACACCATCATACCTCCTGCTCCAAAGTCATGCCTGAGGACAGACACTTAAGAGTATATAAAGCGTGTTCAGACTTGGCCATGTCCCGCATGCCTGCTCTGCTCTGATGTTTGCTTCAGGAGAAGAGCATCACAGAAGCTGCTGCAAGGTGGAGGAGAGCCCTTTGGCACCAAGAGAGGCAGCAGTCCCTTGGAGGAGGAAAGGCACAGCAGCATTTTAATCAACAGGGAATTTGGCTGAAGGACCGGCCCCGGGAAGGCCGGCAGTGCTGCGGAGGGAGGGAAAAGGCCGGCCATCCTGCCGAGCTCGACAAAACTGCAGGGTTAGAGCCGGGCRCTCGCAGACATTGCTCAAGGCTTGGTGCCTTCCAAGGTGCCGCAGGCCACCATCACCTCCCCGAAACCGGTCTGCGGCTCCTGCGTGTTACGGACAGGGAACAGCTCCCTGCCCGCCTGCGTGAGCTGCTCGGAGGTCACCTCRGCTGTTTGGTGTTAGTCATCCCACCCCAGGTCCCCATCTACCACGAGACACTGACTCTTCTCAGACCGCTGTGCCAAGCGGGAAGACACACGTACAACACACCGAGCTAGAGGAGAGAGAGGGGAAGAAGAAGGGGGCGGCAGGGAAGGAAGTAGTTTGTGATCTTTTGCCCCTTCATCAATACGAGGGAGAAAACTCCAACATTCAGACCCCTATGGCCCTGTGCTGGAAAAGGGCCTCTGCTCTTTCCAGGAACTTTCCAAGCAGAAATGTGTTATTTTGACCACACTGCAAGAGAGCGAGAGCAGCTTGGTCGAAGCCTCCCCCTCGCAGTCACAGCGCACACGATCGCGTCTGCTCACGCTCCCCGCACCCATCGCCACCGCAGCCACGCACAGGAGAGAACTGCACCAAGCACCGGAGGCAAGCAGGGTCTCCGAGCAAGAACAAAGAGAAAATACATCTGCCTCCTGGGTAAATCCTTAATGGCATTTCCTTTTATTTCCTCCCAGCTATTTTCTCTGTCCACTGCTCCATATCAGAGCAACCAATCCTATAGACTAAAAATCTGCACTTTGAGTCAGGTAACAGCATTATGCTACAGCAAAGAAATCAGATTTAAAAGCACCATCTGAGCTTGTTTGCAGCACTTAGGAATCCGAGCTTTATTTAGACAGGCTGGAGCCCCGGGGATCCCTTTTACGTGGTTTGCACACCAGCTCCCCCCATGCTTAGCCCAAGTGAAACGCGAGTTTGGGTGCACTGGGCTTCACCAGGCGCTCAGCATTTCCCAGAATTGAGGTCTCCCCGCCAAACTAGCGTAAAGGCAGGTTATCCCAAATCACTGGATACTTGGAGYGTGTCTCTCCACAGCCCCAGGAAACCTGTGCGAGTGGGATGGAAGGATGGAGGCAGGGTTTGGAGCAGTCAGAGTACCAGAGAAACGCTATCCGAGCGAGCTGCTGCAGTGCCTGTGCAAGCCTGGCAGCGCTTAAACTCCGTGGAAGCGATGCTCCAAGCCAGCCGCACGCGCTTTATGGGAGTCGGGAGCCCAGCAACAGCAGCTCCTTGCTCACAGATTTACAGCTCCCCACGCGGCATCTTCCACTGTCTCTCCCAGAAAGCGGCTTTGGGATATATCAGAGCACGGCTCGCCATCAGCCTCCCCGTCCSTGCGGTGCCAGAGCGCAGCGGGTCCCCCCTGCTGTCACTGCTTTCCCCCAGGGCTTTTCCTTCTCCTCCTCCTCCCCACACCACACRGATATCCATGCAGCTTAAGGGGGGCAGTAAAGGGGCAGAAAGGTTTTGCCATCTTACAAGAGCTGGAAACTCTTTCAAAAAGCAGCAAGATAAAACCTCATTTTATTGGCACCAATAACCAAGAGGAGGGGAAAAAAAGAAAACACTCCATAGAAGAGCCATAAATATAAATTGCACAGGAATGCAGGAAAATAAGTGCTTGTCGCGTGTTCATAGCCGCCCGGGGAGCCTCAGGAGCTCACACGCGTGGCTCCACAGCTCTGGGGCTGCTGTCCCGGAGCCGATGGCCCTGGCGCCCAGCTCCAGCTCGGGGCTTCCCCRGTCGCACAGCGCTTCCCACCAGCCAGCCAGAGTTTTGCCACCCTAAGGCAAGCCAGGAAACTGCAATTGCTCCCAATCCGTACCTAGGACTCGGCAGTTACTGCCACRGACAGATTTAGGCAGGAAATCTTTCACAAATCCCCCAAGGAGCCCTCGCAGGAATACCCCCAAAGCAGCAGTACAGGGGAGCGGGAAGCCACGGGTAAGAGCTGCTCTGGCTAGACACCCCC